>NW_027206493.1:70000-370279 GCF_024711535.1 Dipodomys merriami | reverse complement strand
TACCACCCTGAAATCCCATAATAGAAACAAGCCAATCCTTCTTCTCTTAGGGACTTAGACAATAATACAGTCCTTTCCTCTTTCCTGAGCCCACTCACTTCAAAATCTAGATTCTTAATTTCTCCTCTAAGTGGCTACCGAAGAAAAATCCCTCCCTCTCACCTCTTCCAATAACTTTATCCAATTATTCAAACTACCTTTTCAGTAACTTCATTATGCCACATCCTCCCTTTAAATATCTGCAGGTTAAAAGTGCTATCTTTTCCCCTTACAAACCTGTTCAACCACCTCCTCCCCCAATTCTCTCTACATGCCTTGGAAGCTGAACCTAGCAAGAGACAAAGACCACATGATGGGTTTTCCTTCAACCCCCACACTTCCACCAACCTATCTCCTCTCTACTCATCACTGTTCTAATGGTTAAAATGTTCAATTTAAAATACTAAACCACCTCATCACCAAAATTGATTTAAAGGGTTCCTTCTCTTGTTGTCAATGTTTGTTTAAAGGTGGAAATTCTGTTTGTCAAAATTTGCCTTGCATTTTGTTTGGTATTGCCTTGAACACATGGTTTTTTATCATATTGGTCAAAACAATATCACTTTGCCATTGGAATTCCAAAAAATCTTATAGCCGATTTTCATTTTTTAAAAAACCTACGCGCCTTAAAACGTTTGTTTAAGTGTGTGTGTGTGTGAGAGAGAGAGAGAGAGAGAGACAGAGACAGAGACAGAGACAGACAGAGAGAGAGACAGAGAGCACGTTCAACATAATCTCATTATAATACATAAAAACGGTGTAAAAATTATCTTCTTATAATTCTTGGTAGTGATATTTCTCAACAAATGTGCTGTTTGTTATAAGAAAACATCTTTTTCAAGGGTAGTAGTAAAAGTAGTGAGACCCAGTTCAGTCCTAGCCAGCTGTGAGGATAAACACCAGTAAGGAGGTAAGAATTTTCTAAAAATGTTTGTTCCACATATTTGTTTCTGTCAGAAAATTTGAGTATGTAGAAGATGGTATGAATATGCCTTAAAAGACAGTTTATGAGTAAAAGTTTGTATGTAATTGTTGGCTGTGATTTACATTAAAACTATCATGTCATTCTCTATGTCCATCTAAAGTCAAGTGTCTTAACCAATCTTTGTATAAATTTGTAAGCAACAAAGCAGGAGATCTGACAATTCATCCGAGGGACAGATTCTGGCCAAGATCTTGCTTGGACTATCCTACCTCCAGCATGGTAGATTGGACTTCTGACTGACTCCATCACACACAGCTGATTCTTGGTAAAAGACTGCTTTAGATTTACAAAAACTAAGACTCCTGGAAAACTCTCTGGAAACCTTTCCAAGCCTGACCTGAGAAAGCCAGCTGCATTGTTATGGTGTTAAAACATGTGTAGGCCAGGACAGCCTCTTGTAAAATTGGTTATCAGGTTTTCCAGGCATCCAAGCTGTGCTCAAACTCTCATCCCATCAATTGAGTTTTGTCATTGTAGAGTTCTGGCAAGTATTTGTTGATCAATTCTTGACAGGATGCATGTAAGCTCTACTTGTTCCTATTAATTTCTGGTTGCTTTAATTGGAAATAATAAAAGATTTTTTGTGGCAAATATTGCAGTTCAAAGCCAGCCTGGGCAGAAAAATCCCTCTGAGACTCTATAATCAGCAAAGAGCCAGGCTGGAAGCAGGCTCAAAAATTAACGAGCCAACGGCTAAAAGTGAGCTTGTGACTCAAAGTGCTAGCTTTGAGCTGAAGTGCTCAGGGAATTCCCTCAGGCCTTGAGTCCAAAGCCTATATCTAAGCCACAAGCACCTACACGTCCAGGACAAGGTGGAAAAGAATAAGAGGAGATGATGTCACATCAGCCACTTCGTGCCTACCTTTTCAATATTAACCAGAGCCAAGCGGTCAATAGACACAAGTTGAGAAGCTTGTCCATCTACTGTCTGTATCTGTCTAACTTCTAACTGGACAGGAATTTACATTCTTGCCTTTGTTACCTGCTATTGATAGGAAATGATCAAGGTCTCACACCAGGCCCTTAACTTCTCCAATCCAGGCCTAACTTCTGACTGGTTATGGGCTCATGATACAAATGGAACATTTATGGCTTGTGCCCAGGGTTTGTTTTACTGTGTCACTCATATGAACTAGTCCTGCCACCTTGTTAGCCTTTTGACTGATCTCATCATTTTCAAGTTTCTCTCTAACAGGATAACAGTCCTCATTCAGGATCTGGGACCAAGTCAAGGCCATCCTATTACTGCAGGCAACCAGAGGCTTTGCTGACACTGCCCTGGATCCAACACAGACCTGAAAGACCCCAGCCCAGTGACTCCTTTAAACCCTCATGCCAGCAGGAAATAGCCAGAAAAGACCATGATGCCCCTCCACATTTTATACTCCTTCAGGGTTACAAATGATGGGAATCTGCTTTGTTCTCATAACTCCATGATACTCCCACTCATCACAATTCTTTTTATGTCTCAAAGACCCTATATGAAGAACTTGCCTCTCACCTCTTGGCCCTAACATTCTATCAAGATGGAATATGATGAATTGACCCCGACCCTAAATCCCGGGTATTTGTGAACTCCTTTGAATTACAGGAAGGGCAATCCACCTAAGCCCAGCTGTACACATCCCATTGTGGTCCCAACTGAAAGGCCCCCACCTTTCTTGACCTAGGAGCTTTTCATTAACCTCTACCTCCTGATCCTGTCCCAGCTCCCTCACACAACCTCCAAACCCACTGGAAAGGCTGTGCCCCTCACTGTTCATCAATAAACAGTCCTTGTTTGTTGATGATCAAGTCCATCCTATTCCTTTTCCACTCGCCTCCATTTTCCTAACAAGGACCATCTGTATTCTATGGCCCAGAAGTGAGAAAATTAGGTAAGCATATATGTAATTTTGATTCTACCCACATCAGTTATCTATCCAGACCTGTATCAAAGTGAGAGGATTTTAAAAGAATTTAGTGATTTAAAAGTTAAAATTAAATGTAGAATGAAATTAGTTCCAATGCATTACTTTAAGATATTTAGAAACAACTGAGCAACCTAAAGGTCAATAAGACTTTTTTATTGGAAGGGAAGGAATAGTGTTATTTGGTTCTGTATATTCTAAGTAATTTGCAAAACGAATTTACAAAATAAAATTTACATTTGCAGTAGATTTGACACTTATTAATTTTTGTATATTGAAAGGAGCACAAGCCTCAAGAATATGTCGATGCAATCCTCTAATTTATCTCTAAATGCTTATGCTTCTGGTCTCAATATTAAAACTTCAAAAACTTAATTTTTAGCTAGTTGTGCAAAGGGATTTCGTTTCATCATGTCAGTGTTGAAGAGAGTGTACATGTGCATTTCAATGTACAATGCATCTGGATCATTTTCACACTTTCCATTTTTCTTCCTTCACTTACCCCAATCCCATTTTCCCTTCAAGTTTCCTATTTATATTCTCAAATATGTACATTGAGGGTTATGACTGTATTAGTCAACCATTTCCATCTCCATTCTTCTGCCCTATTCCCATTAAGCCCAGCTCTCCCTTTTAAAACTTGTTTCAACTTCATGGTATTTTGTTAAATTTCTCTCCCTTTGGCATTTGGCTTTGGGCTTGCCACATTCTCTTCCATGTTTGACCTACATAACTGAAGATATTTCTCCACATTTCTAATCTCTGAATGGCTGAGATAGGTCTCTTTTACTATAACCATTCTGTCCTAAATTCAGAATTGTATTCCTTCTTTGGTAGTCTGCTCATCACAGGGAAAGCTGTAGAACTCAAGGCAAATAGGGTGGAAAAGTGTAGTAGTGGAGGTCATTAGACATTGATGAAGTAAACTATATAACTCATGAGCATAGATGCAAGGGAGGAACTGGGAGAGAATGAGGGAATGGAAGACAGTGTATGAAAGGAAATATACTCATTAACTGACTCACATAATTGGAATCTCTCTGTATATCACCTCTGTTATAACAATTAAAGTCATTTGAAAAAAATTCCTCCATGCAATGTGCTAGCCTAAACTACTTCCTTTGAAGAAAATCTACAGCAGTTAGAACAACAGTTAAATTTATTAGAAAGAAAATACAATATTTAATTTGAAACCGTGTCACATCAAATGAGGTTAGGCCAAAAAAAGAAAATAGAGTCAGGAAAATCTTTTTGTTGCTATTAACTGTCTGCAGAGAACTCTGAAGTTGAGCTAAAAGTGGAAATGCTATGAGGTGGCAAGTCCACCCTGACATCTCAGAATGCTGAGAGCTGGCCACAGAAGGGTTAAAACAGACAATTCTTGAGAGAGTTAAGAGACTGGAGTGTCACACTCCTTCCTTAGTGCTGGAAATGCTGAATTTTCAGTGCTGTTGACCTTGAAGGCAAAGGTGATGTGTATATCAGGTCTAGACATTGTCTGGTTGCAGTCTCCTCTCTCAAAACAAGGGAAAAAAGTGTCTCTCACAAACTCTGTTTCGGCTCTGATGGTAATATTAATATAGATGCTTTATTTATTTTCTTGGTCATGGGGCTTGAACTCTAGGCCTCAGTACTGTTCCTGAGGTCTTCAACTCAAGGCTATTGTTTTACCAATTGAGCCATAGCACCACTTCAGTTTCCTGGTGATTAATTTGAGATGAGTGTCTCAATGACTTTCCTGACTCTGCTGGCTTTGAACTGCAATCCTCATATCTTTGCCTCCAGATTAGCTAGGATTATGGGTGTGAGTAACTCGTACCTAGCTAGATGCTTTATTTTTTTTCATGTATCCATGGTTACTTGCTCTATGTAAATTCAAGAAAAAAATGTTTGATTGTAGAGACTCAAGGCCCAAGTGCTACTTAGCCTTGGGAACCCATGTTTCACTATATCTCTCTTTTATATTTATTTATTTTTTGCTTTTTTCTGCTTTTTTATTGTGAAAATGCTGTACAGAGGGGTTATAATTATATGGGCAAGATAATGTGTACACTCTTATAAAGCATTGTAGCCTCTTCATTTGTTTCCCCTTCCCATCCTCCCTCCGCCCCCCCCCAACCAAACCTCCTCCCAGCCCAAAAAAGTTGTAAAATTCTTTTTCGACATAATGACTTGTGCATCTCATTGTTGCAATAGGTACACTTGTATCCCTATTTAAACGATTTGTTTTTTCCCTTCCTCTACACAAATTATACCAACATCAAATACAGTGAAAGTAGGGGTTATATCATGGGGGAGGGACATACAAAGCAACAAAGAAATAATCTAATAAATGTGTTAGAAACAATTGCATGAAAGAAAAAAAAACATTTGAATACATATCTTAAGGTTCATTTCCCTAACATCAACTTATCTGGCCTTTTCTGCTTGACTCAGACATATACTATATATTGCAAATAAGGGAAACCATAGGACCTATGTTTCTTTGGGCCTGGCTTACTTCACTTAATATAATTTTTTCCAAGTCTTTCCATTTCCTAACAAATGGGGCAATGTCATTCTTTCTTATGGAGGCATAGAATTCCATTGTGTATATATACCACATTTTCTTGATCCATTCATCTACTGAGGGGCATCTGGGTTGGTTCCCTATTTTAGCTATGGTAAATAATGCTGCAATAAACATAGTCGTGCTGGTACCTTTAGTGTGGTTTTGTTTGTGAACATTTTGGTAAATACCCAAAAGTGGGATTGGTGCTCAAAAGACTCCACATAGAGCTCCCCTATGACCCAGCAATCTCTTTTTCTTTATATATGTGTTTGTCTGATTTTCTTTGGCTCCAGATTAATATATAACTATGTCGGATTATGGTTAACAACAATTTTCCTCTACAATGGTAAGAGAAATGTCCATTTTAAGAGACATATCAGCAAAGGAAAATTGATCAATAAGAAAAACTGGTTCCCAAATAGAGCATTTGAAGAAAAAACGAAAAGATAATTGGAGAGAAGAGGAAATGAGAGAAAGAGACAGAGAGAAAAAGAGACAAATTAGAAAGAAGGACGTAAAGAAATCTAATAAGCAGGAAACAGAATGAACAGAGAAAACCATAGAAAAATAGTCTTGTAAAGATACCTTAGAATCAGACAGACAGATTTCTAGAAAGGCCACAGATTATATTATCAAACATAGGCTAAGAATCAGGTAAGCTAAGGACCATGGAACAATCCAAAAACTATGTAAGGACAGTAATTTAAGTACACACACCTTTCTCAGTCCCCTACCACATCCAAAATTGTATGGGATCACATTATTTCAGCAACTCTTGTAAAACTTCATTAAGATAGTTCAGTGTTGCTCATGAGGATGTGATCTCTGACAAGGTGCTAGTGAATCTTCATCTTCCAGAAGTCACCTACTTGGTGTCATTGAATCACATAACAAATGTTACCACCTTTTCTCATATCAGAATAAGAAGACACAAATGGAAACAGATCTGCACTCAACTTAGAATATAAGATTTTATAATTACTTAATCTACAAGTCATCTTTATCTGATTTAGAAACATGTTCCTAAAGCTGAAATTGTTTTTGTCCTTTTCAAGCCTGGACACCCTTAGGGACATAAAATGCAATGTAAAAACATGAGAAATAAAAAAAAAAACACCTCACCAGAGATCCTTTCATTCTTTCTTGATGTTGACAATGATCAGAAGATTCTGGAAGCATGGCTGGGAGATTGGCAAATGAGGTAGTCAGGAAAGAACCTCTGTGATTTAGCCCCAGATTTTCCTGTTGAAAATATTCTAAATGAACTGGAAAATCATAAAGCCTTCTGGGGAAAAGAATTTTTTCTGTGTCAAGTAGAGCATTAAACTCTTCACTAAAGGTGAATCCACAATCTATTAGTTGGTAGATAGGCTAAAAGCAATTAATTTCTAGGTTAATATACATATAGGATTTTTAAAAATAATGTTCCCACAAAATAAATGAATAATTGAAAGAAAAAACACATCCCAACTTTAGTACAATTAGTTATTACTGAAATACACTTAGGGATGTATGAAGTACATTTTATTAATGCAAAACTATCCTAAGGACTCAATTTAGAATTTGTGCTCTACCTCATTCATCAACAAAATTAATAACCATAGAAAAATGTATGTGAATATTCCATATCTGTTCACCAAACTCATACAGGAAAAATGCATCCAATAGATATTTCTTGTTATAATTTCAATTATGGTTGTCAAGCATACAAATATTTTTCTGTATACAAATACTCAGAACAACCTTGTGCAATGCTGCGCAATTTGCCATTTAACCTGCTTTGTCCAAATGGACATCAGTAAAAAAGATATAAACACCAGTTTGAGAAGTCCCTCACTTTCCTAAACATTGATATGAAAAACTATGGCGATATTGCTGGATATACACGATTTAATAAAGACACACCTTAAAATACTAGTAATCGGAGTGACACAATGCCAATTAGCCACCTACATCCAAGGAAGGAGAACACTAAAGTCTAATATGTTACTTAAACAATACTAGCACAAAATACTAAGGCGAGGACACCCCAGAATCTAGATACATAAAAATTAAAACAAATAAATAGCTTTGTCATTTTATATTTTCAGTTGTTTTATTACACAGGAAAAGCTATTATCCACAATTCTGTATATTTTAAAATACAATATTGTGGAATGGAAACTCATAATATAAAATTAAATGAACTTTACATTGACATTTACCAAAACTGAAAATCTACTCTGTACACATCAGTTAGGTTGTTTGTGTTAGGAAAGACAATATGAATCATTTAAAAGCAATGTTTACACATTAATATTGGGTTTTTCTACATCACCACGATGTTTCTTCAAACAATTTAGAAAGAGGGCTGGGAAAGTGGCTCAGTTTTAGAGTGCTGGCCTTGCATGCATGAGGCCTTGGGTTTGATTCCTTTGCGCCACATTAGCAGAAAAAGCCAGAAGTGGTACTGTGTCTCAAGTGGTAGAGCACTAGCCTAGAACTGAACAACTGAGAGATAGCCCCCTGACCCACAATTCCGGCCCAATACTGGCAAAAAAGAAAATAAAAACAGAAAAATAATTTAAAAGAATTTATTGTAAGCTGTGTCTATATTCATAATGCTTGAGGTCAGGAGTATTATAGATTTCAAGGTGGGATATTTTATTTTTGCTTTGTGATTTGGACTATTTTCATATATACTAGTGATTGAACATACCTCCTTAAAATTTCAAAATTTTCTATTTCAGATTATTTTATTAAAATATAATCTTTATTTAAAAGATGGCATTGTAACTGGGCTATGGTTGCTTAATCCAAGTTACCCAAATGTCTGAGACCTTAGGATCATAGATTGAAGACAGCTGTGGGAGGAATGTCTGGGAGACTCTGATCTCCAATAAATTACCCAAAATAGTTGCCAGTAGAGATGTGACTTAACTGGTAGAGCATTAGCATTTGGCAAAAGAAGCTCATGGTCAGTGCCCAGGAATTAAATTTAAGAAGGAGGATTAGCACAGAAAAAGTGGCATTGGATTGTATTAAAATATATTTTACCAATTGTTTCAGAATACGTGTTTAGGAAGTCTCATTTTAAATGGTGTAAAGCAGGCTCATTATTATACTGGAGAAATTGGCATTTGTCCATAACAAATAAACCAAGTGGAGTGTAACCCTGTTAGTAACAATTTAAAAGTTGCAAACACAAAAGGAAGTGCAGAAGATAAAAATTGTTTGAACATGTTTCTATAAGATATTTGAAAGGAGTGCTTATGCTTCACTGACGTCAATTCCCAAAAGGAATTTCCAAAGTGAAATACTTCTTTGAGCAGATTGTGACAAGAAGGATAACATTAGGTAAAACTTCAGAATATGTAAAACACATACAACCTTGAGCAAAATACATTACTTCAAATTTTCTTCAGTAACTTTTTATAAGACCAGAGATCCCTGACCAACACCTCCAGAACAGGCAGGAAAAACCAACATAATAGATCTAGCATTAATTCTCGGGTCTTCATCTGGCCCACAAAAGATGGACGGAGTCCAAGGAAAGGTAACTGTGGCCACTAGCCCATTCCCCAGCCTCCCTTAGCAGCGGGGAGTCAACTCAAGCAGGAAAACTCATTTATTAACACAGTACAAGTAGTTTTTAAAGCAAAAATGAGCAGCTGGCATTGGAGGGGAGGAAGAGGAACCAATCACTGTCAAGGTCATACCCTATCATGCACCTAAGCTTCCATGGGCTGGTTACGCACAGAACATACAGCAAATTGGGCTC
Source organism: Dipodomys merriami (assembly GCF_024711535.1). Classification (NCBI taxonomy): domain Eukaryota; kingdom Metazoa; phylum Chordata; class Mammalia; order Rodentia; family Heteromyidae; genus Dipodomys; species Dipodomys merriami. Next base: position 361,034 of record NW_027206493.1, on the reverse strand, counting down.
TGCCCACTCAATTCCTTCTCAGCACCATCTTTTCTACCCATGTGCTCTACAGATTCTGCTTTTTTTGTTTTAATGGCAGACCCACCTCCCAGTTAGTTATCTTTTCCCCTCCTTTGTCAAGGTTATTTTAACAGGATTACATTGATAAGGATAGCATTGGCCACTCAGGAGTTTCAAGGCAAGTCTGGGGGTCGAGGTTTGCCAGACAAGGATAGGGAGGGCCCTTGTTCATGATCCAAGAGCCCGTCCTAGTTATCTCACATCCTTACCTAGAACAATAATAAACATCAGTCTCACCACCGTTAGAAATGCCTGAAGCAGTTCAATTAATTCCTGGGCACATATAAAAGTCAGTATCTTGTAAGGTTGTTCTCTTCAGAACATAGGAGCAGCCTGGGTATTGGGAGTTCCACACATGCAGCATGGTGAATCCTCGTGGGCTCCCACACTCAGGCCATTCTACTATATTCCAGAAAAACATGGAACATTTAAAACAAACTGAAGACATAGCAAACCAATCCTGGGCACATGGTGTCTTTAAAATGAGCCAGTTCCTTGTACATGCCTTTAACCGAGCACAGGGTCAAGATGTCCTTTGAGCTTTACTGTCAGCTCCCAATGGCTCCCAACATCTCCCCTGTCTTTGTTTAAAGAAGCGAACCCCCCTGTATTAGGTTGGGTGGATCACATTGTCTGCCTTACCCGTCATCGGGAACTTCTTCAGAGTGAAGCGAAAGGCCCTGTCTTACGTTGGTCAGACTGACACCCCCTCTTACCCATCTCTGGCCGTGATTCCTCTCGGGGGAAATTCATTCACTTGGAGCTTGATCATATGTAAATGTTTGGCTAAGCTCATAAGAGTTTTGCAGTGCACGTATCATGCAAGGAAAGCATAGAAAAACCATCAGCAAATGCATTACCAGGCCAAGCAATGTCATTAGCAGTTCTTTAACATTAGTCAAGGATGGAATAGCAGTCTGCCTCTTCAGAATCCAGAGGTGGGGCCTGTTCTAATCTGGCTATTTGCCGGTGGGGTTGAAAAAGATCTAAAGACAAGATATTTGATGATTTCTGCATTGCCACCACTAATCACTGCCCAGGTCACCCGTTGAGGTTGATGCAGATTCCGTAGGGCCATATCCCAGACTGGGAGGGTCAGGAGAGCCAACAGCTGGAGTATCACCATCTGCAATTGTTAGAGATTCTCAAGGTCTGGTTGCCCTTGGGGATGGTTAGTAATTATCTTTCTGGCTTTCCTCTTTTAAATACAAGCCTTGGCCACCATAGCCCTTTTTCTTTCCTTGTTAGTTAGTTTATCCTTGGGTATCCTCCTGTACAGAGGAAATGGGTAAAAACTTAAGGTTCCTGGCAGGGATCCAAATGGGGACTGTCTCCCCTTTGGGAAAAACACATCCAAATCTCCTGCCCATGGCGTGGTCAGGACCTCTCCATTGTTGTGTCAGGGGGTCCTTCCACCTGACTTTCAGATGGGGCTTAGGGTTTAGTTGTTCCCAGTGCTTCTGAAATCTGGATTCAGTTGCCCCTTTTGAAAAATTGTAAATATTAATGGTAAACAAATCTATCTGTATCTGTATATGGGGGCTAACTCCCCTTATTTGTTTTAATAATTGATCCTTAAGACACTGGTGATTTCTTTCTATAATTGCTTGGCCTTGGGGAATATAGGAAATTCCTGTAGTATGATTAATATGCCATTTGTCAAAAAATCTGACATTGCTTTACTAACAAAACAGTGTCCATTATCGGTTTTAACTTGTGCTGGTAGACCCAAGGTGGCAAAGCATTGAAGAAAATGTGCTTATGAATATTTAGTTATTTCTCCTGTATGTGCTGTGGCCCAGCATGCTCCTAAGTAGGTATCTATAGAGACAAATGTATATTTAAACTTACCAAAGGCTAGGAAATTAGTAACATCCCTTTGCCAGAGGACATTAGGTTTAAGGCCTCTGGGATTTAACCCTGGTGGTTGTAATGGGGATACTTTTAAGAAGGGCAGGCATGTTGTACAGGTATGTACTATCCGTTTTATGTCCTTTACAGGAATCTGAGGAAATCTATGCTGAAAACCTCTCCAATTAATGTGGGTTAAATCATGCAAACAGGTAGCCTCTTGTAACTTTAATGGTTGTGGGCCAGTAGCTAACTGGTCTACCAAATTATTGCCTAGGGATAAAAACCCAGGAAATTTTGAATGCTCTCTCAAATGTTGAATATGAATAGGGGGCTCCCCGCTCTTCTAATAGGCTCATACGGGTAACCATAAGAGGGGAAATAGGGTTTTCATCCAGCTTAATGTGTGCCTGGGGAATACGAGGGAACAAGTTAATCATATATAGGCTATCAGAATACAAATTAAAGGGCTTTTGAATGTCCTGAAGGGCCATAATTATGGCTAGCATTTCTTTATATTGTGCTGACCCTTAAGAAGGCTGAAATCTTTGTTGGCTTGGGGTCTTTTGTTGTTCCTCAAAGTCTGCATACACAGAGCCTGCTTTTCCTTAATCAGTAAAACCATGGAGGGTGCCACGAATAGACGTAGGAGAAAATAGAGATGGTATTTTGAGGGGAAGTCGACATAACATGACAGTCCATTTGGATGGCCCATAATGGCAGTCAATTTGGCCTCGAAACCCCTCCAAGGAGAGAGCAAGACGAGCATTGGCTCGAGCGAGCCACTCAACATCTGCCATCTGAAAAGGAAAAACAATGAAGTGAGGGTCAAGGCCATAATGCCTTTGGGCTTGGGTCCTTCCCTTGACAATAGCATCTGCAAGTTGGTCTGCCTGAGAGTACACCTGAGGTGTGCCCCCAAGGGGAGTGTGAACCCACTCGAATGGCTCCCCTGTTTGAGTTAAAACTGCAAAAATCAATGTAACACCTGAAAACAACCAAAGGGAAAATGGGCTCAAAAATAAAATACCTCATTAGGGAACATTTATCCAGGGCTTTTTGGAACTGCAAAAATATTGCCCAATGGATATATGTAATTGTAATAACTTCTTGGGGCGTCCTGTCTTTTAGTAGAGCAAATAAGGGCACAAGACTATCTTTAGGGACAGGAACCCATGGTAACAGCCAATTGATTTCCCCTAAAAGACTCTGAAGTTGGGTTAAGGTTAGAGAGGCTAGAATATCCAGCAAAGGCTTAAGGGGTCTGGCCTGAGTCAAGGTAAAGTGGGTTCCAAGCACCTTAACAGGAGGTACCTTTTGAATTTCAGTGAGGGCTATGGTAAACTCCCTCCCCTTTTAAATATGGCAAGAACCTGGGCCAGAAGGCCCTCCAGGCGGCTCAGGTCTTGGTGTCCAAGAATTATATCATCCATGTAGGCATAGGCAAGGGAGGTATCTGAACCCAGAACAGGCCCTAAAAGTGTGGCCAAGTATTGTTGGCAAAAGGCTGGGCTATTGGACATTCCCTGTGGCAGCACCGTTTATTTGAACCTCCGATCAGGCTGGAAAAATTTAAGAGAAGGGATGGAAAAAGAAAACTTCTTGCAGTCATCTGGATGCACGGGGACAGAAAAAAAAAAAAAAAGCAATCTTTAATATCAATCACAACCAAGGTCTATTCTGAAGGTATAGCAGGAGTCCAGGGCATGCCTCTTGGGAGCGTTCCTCCTAGCTCCATCCTTTAATTTACCTTAAGTAGATATTGGAGCACATGGCAAGCCCCGGAGACTTTTTGAATAACAAATACAGGTGTGTTCCAAGGACTCATAGAAGGGGCTATATGCCCAAAGTTTACTTGTTCCTCCACCAAAGGATGGATGGCTACAAGTTTAGGTTTGGTCAATGGCCACTGTTCCACCCAGACAGGGCTTCCAGGCTTCCAACTGATGGGAGGTACTCGGGGAACAGTGGCCTTTAGGATTGGGGGTGCACCCAAGCGGTTCCCCTATGTTCTTCTCTGTAATTATGAAATTTAAAAAATCCTTTTTCTTAACTCCCTCTAGATCCTGTTTAAGCCTTTGTGCTTCTTCCCCATCCAGGATATCATCATAGGAAGCTTGATGGTCCATAATGACCACAGCATCCATTTGTCTTAGCATGTCTTGCCCTAGTAAATTGGCAGTGAGGCTGTTTGCTACTAAAGGGCATATCTTTCCCTGTTCTACATCTGGGTTAGTCCATTTCATAAGGGCAACCATCTCTTTGGATTGGGAGTTGCCCCCTACCCCCAAAATAGGGGGCCCAGGTACAAGCTTCCAATCCAAGGGCACTTCCTCCTCCCTGAGTATGGTTTGATTTCGCCCCGTGTCAATTAAGCAGTGAAACCTCTTTCCTCCTATGAGAATACTTATTTTAGGGCTTAGTCCTTCCACTAGGGGGACGGTCCAATGGGCTTGGGTCGTCCTGCTGCGAGGCTGCCTGTGCCTCGCAGCAGAGGGGGTTACTCCTTGAGTAAACAGGGCTGGAGGATGCCCCTCCCCTAGTTTAAAGGCTTCTCATCTAAATCAAACTTGGATCAACAATCCTTTTTCAAAAGGTATCCCTTCCTGCACCTGGGGCAGGGTGTAGGGGGCGGTTTGGTCCCCCCCCCCGGCCGGTTGGAGGGGGATTGTTGTAAACAGTCCCTCTTAAATTGCCCCTCCTGCCCATAAGAGACCCCTCCCAGATGGTCTTTGGGTCCCTTGGCCCTGGGCTGCCAGCGCCTGGGTAATAGCCTCAGTCATTTCAGATGTCTGAGCATGTAAAGCTAAAGCTAATGATTGGGACTGGTGCTGTTGCTGTCCACATTCTGGGAGGCCACCACCCATCTGCTCAGGGAACTCTTTCTCAATCCTGCACAGGACATGCGGTGGTCTGCATTCATCCCTTCCCAGACCAGCAGCTTTACAAACTGATCTCAGAGGTTCCCTGCTGGTAGCTTGCAGTGAATGCTCTGTTGGACTCATTCTATAAACTCAGCTAGAGGCTCACCAGGTTTTTGCCTCACTCCTGCTATGGGGGTCTCAGTGGGCCCATCATCCAGTTTGTACCATCTGGCAAGTCCTGCCTGCCTCACCTGGTCACAGTATGGGCCAGGTATTGTGGCCTGTTGGACACCAGTGGAGTACCCTTCTCCAGTCCCTGTTAACATGGCATAAGTAAAAGGTATTGCGGGTTGAGGCTGCCAGTTATTCTCCACTCTCACTCTACATTACTCCTTAAAGAAAGCACACCATTAAATCAACTGAGAACTGGTGAGAACAGCTTTGGCTACATCCAGCGTCCTTATGGACACATGGGTGATAAGCAATGTCATGTAATAGGGTCTGGGCCCAAGGAGAGTTCGGGTCATCCTCCACCACTGCCTTGTAGAGCTCTTTAAGATCCTTAGCTTCCCATGGATATCATTCCAAGGGCCTGTTTGCTCCTGGTGCCAGATTGACCAGATACACTTGGGGATGTAAATCCTGTGGCCTAGGCTCCAGGCCCCCAGGTGGCCCTTCCTTTCCAGGGTAGGCCTCTGAGTAGGTTACTTCCCCAGACCTCAGCTCCTACATGGATCGTTGGTAGGAGTCCAAGTCTTGCAGGTCCCTCTCGCATGTCCTGTAGGGTGTCTTACCCTATTCCCCCCCACCCAATCGGGGGAATAGGGAGGGAGCCTACGACTATCAGGGGGACCTGAGTCAGAGGGGGTAACTTTCACCCTCGTTTTGACTTCCACTGTGCATGTCTCAGTGCATTCTCCCTCCAATTTGACCCATTCCTTTTCCTTCTCAATTCCCAAGTCCTACTTTACTCCTTCTAGGCCTAATGTTGCCTCCTCCTCCTTCTTCTGTGAGATAGCATTACCCATAGTAAGGGTTTCACTTACCCTGAGAGACTGTTTTGCCTTGACCGGTGTCTTTTCCTTTTGTGCCCTACTTGTGGCGCCAGATGTCTGATATTCGTCTGTCCCACAAAAGATGGACGGGGTCCAAGGAATGGTAAGTCCCCCACTAGCTGGTTCTCCAGCCTCCCTTAGCTCGGGAGACAATCAGACACAGCAAGGAGTCAACTCAAGTGAGGAAACCTCGTTTATTAACACAGAGCAAGCAGTTTTTAAAGCAAAAAAGACCAGGTGGCATGGGAGGGGAGGAAGAGGAACCAATCACTGTCAAGGTCATACCCTATCATGCACCTAAGCTTCCACAGGCTGGTTACGCACAGAACATAAAGCAAATTGGGCTCTGCCCACCAACTCCCTCTCAGTGCCATCTTTGCTGCCCATGTGCTCTACAATTAGTAATTCTATATATGGCACGATCAGGGTTAGTTTGAGAGATCACATGCCAGAAATGATAGTGAGAATAGGATTAAGGATTAGTAAATAGGCAGATACAATCATTTGTGACCATTACTCCTGTACACCAAACCACAGCCTCATGTTCCCGCTGATAGTCTCTGGCTTATTCTTAAACCCAGTTCTCCTCCACTCCTAAAAGTTGGTCTAAACCTTCCAGCAACACGAAATGATTGAGAATGTTAGAGGAATCTTGTGTTTGGGAAGTAGAACCAATTTTTGCTTAAGGTAAGAAAAGCTAAAAATATTTCCCCCTTCCTGTGACTTTCTGCATCTTCTCATTAGGACTTGTCAGAGTTGACGAGGTCTGTCCTTTGAGGAGGTTAATTCCTTTTCATGGGGTGCCCCCCTTCCAACACTGGTAGGCTTCATTGCTACAAATACAGAAAAAGCACACACTACCATAATATGTACAACTGTCTGTAGTCAAAAGGTCGTGTACAATCATGTATGTACTCAATCAAGGAGCACTAAGAAGGCTAACAAGGCAGGAGCAGAAAAGACACACCTGTAAGAAGACTCCAGGCAGACACACAATTCACAACATCACTAGAATTGTTACCATGCTCATGTTACAGCTGGGCAAAGTGAATAAATTCACATGGGTTAACAACAGAATCTCTTGGTCATGGAGTTTAAACAAAGCTCTTGGCTCTCTTAGTCTGGAGAACCATTCAACTTACTCTCAGAACTTCAAGAGTCATTTTCAGTTGTCTGCAAGCACATAGTCTACTGGCAATGCAAACTCATGAACTGCAAATCATTAACCCCAGAAAGGAGTAACACATGGAGTGTAGACTCAGGTCCTACACCCATCTTAGGGTTCTCACCTCACATTATTTCCAGAGCCTGAGATTCCTTCAAGTTACAGTTGTCAAGGTCCCCTGAAGACTGGCTGGGCACCTGCCTCACTACTCCAACTATGAAGTGCAAAACTGTACTTCATAGCATTTCCAGCAGCAACGAGGGAAAGAAACGAATTTACAGAGTGAAAACAATGGTGGGTGAAGCGGCGCACATTAAGTAGGTTCTGCCACCCCATAGTTCCAAAAAAATCCCAACCCTTTCAAAGCATCTGTGCTTCAATGGACACTACAATTCCCACAATGTGATAGGCTACCCTAGAGGAAGTTGGTCTTACATAGGTTGGACCAGTGTCAGACTCTAAGTCTGAGGAGTTCCTTGATGCATAGGGAAATTTATCTCCTAACTGTGTCAGCTAACATGAGTTTCTACTTTAAAATCACCATTTGCCTCTTGAAACATTGTGAGACCAATCAGATAATGGAAATATATTGGGGAGAATTACATAATTTCACATTTTAATTCTTAGTTATGATAATGTAATTGTGGTTATGAGATTACATTGCTTTTGCTTCTGTTTTTGCTTACCAGGTATGATTTGCTGATTGTAAATTGCTCTGTTTTTTTTTTCCTTAAAATTTAGAATATCTTCCATCGCATCTTCAAAAGGTTTACTGACACTAAACTGATTCCTTGACCAATTTCACCTGTTCTAATATATACACACACACACATATATATATATATATATATATATTGAACTCAGTTATTGAACATAATAATTGTAGTTAATTCTTGTAATTTTCTAAATAAAAAATAAGGTGAGGTTTGGGAGCCAGTGGTTGCTGCCTGTAATCTTCACTGCTCAGGAGGCTGATTTCTGAGGATTGCAGTTGGAAGCCAGTCCCTGCAAAGAAGTATATGAGACTCCTGAGACTCTTACTCCCGTTAACCATAAAAAAAACCAGGGGTGGAGCTGCAGTTCAAGGGGTAGAAATCTAGCTTTGAGTAAAAAGCTCAGGGACAGAACACAATCCCTGGGTTCTAGGTCCAGGATGACATAAATAAAAGATAATGTTATCTTCACAAAAGATAATTACACTCTTTCCTATCGACACAGAAATGGACATTTCTATTGTCAAATTGATTTTCCTTGCAACTCCATATCCTTCAACTTACAAGTGGTAACAGTAGATAAGGATATCTTGTTGCAGATTTTAGGAGATTAGTATAGGAATTTTCACCATTAGGTAGGATATTGGTTATCAACTGTTCTTTTTGAAAAACATATATTTTCATTAACATATTTTCAGTACACAGGGTAGCCTCGTGGTCACAGTTTAATGCAAGAATATAATTTATTTCATTGACCTCACTCAATCATACTTCCTCATCCACTCTCCTTCCTAATATAATTTTAACCTACTTCATTATATTGTTTTTGTAAATGCTTTTAAAGAATTTTGAATGAAGAGAATAAACATGGTCAACATTGTTACTTGTATGAGAATAAAACAATGAAACATGTCCAAACTATTTTACATCATGATGAAGGGAGGGAGATGTACCAAATAGAATACATTATAAGCATATATGAAAATGTCATATACGAAATCCTACATATATAACTGTTAACACTTTCTTTTGTTCCTGTTTGAAGTGTCTTTTACCTTTTTTTTTCCCCTCTGGAGTTGCTCTCTACCACTTAATTCCATTATTTTGGTCACTTTATTAGAGATTATTTTGGATTTTACTATCCAGCTTGATTTTAATCCCTGGTCTTCAGATCCTATCCTACTGACAAGCTAGTATTACAAGCATGAGCCACCAGCATATGAGTCTACATGAACTTTATAAATGTACATTTTAAACCATTTTCTCTCCCTCTGCCACTGGGGTTATCTTCCAATAGCTCTATTTCCTGTTTAGTAGTAGTAGCAGTAGTAGTACTAGTAGTAGTAGTACTAGTAGTAGTACTACTAGTAGTAGTATAGTCCTTAAAATCTGTCTATTAAATCTGAAATCGGGCTTCTCTCCCAATAGATATGCTTTTCCATTGTGGTCACACTTACTGACTATTTGCATATCTGATCATTGTTAATAAAATAGAACGTGTAAAGTAACAAAGAATAACAACTGTGGACAGAACTCATTTATTTCTCTGGTTCCACTAAGTTAGACTATTATAGAAAAGTTTACTTTTCTACAGAGCTGTTCCAAGGACCAAACATGAGTATGTCCACAGGCTTTTCAGGGTTTGCCTAGTAAGGTGCTGCTTCTTTGGCCTTCAGCACACTGAGAAGTTCCACTAATATTAGCTTATTGTTGTCTTGTTTATGAGAGAAATATGGGAGCCTAAGAAGAGAGATACTTGTTCCCAACCTTGGAAGGCAGAAATATGTACAATTATAACTAAATGGACGAGAGGCCTCTGTGCCTCTCTCCAACTGCTCTGTGGAATTTCTGTCCTTTGAAGAGGGAGGATATACGTGTTGTGTTTTAAAAAATTATGTTCTTTAAACATAAACATAAAAGCTCTCTAAAAACTCAGATATCTTACTAACCTTTAGTATTTTCTTCATTTGTTGTCTATCCTTAGGTTACTTCCAGACTATAATTGGTAGTTGTTATATTTTTTAAACATTGGCGTATGCTGCATGCATTTTATCACAATCACCACTACTAAACCACTGCTGCACTCTTTCTTTCTACCCTAACTCAGATGTGCAGGTTTGAGTCACTCCAGGGACAACAAGTCTGAGTAGAACATGTCTGATTTTGGAATTTCATATGCCAGAGAACGTATAATGGTCCCTTAACTTTTGCTATTGTGAGATAAGCTCCATGGCCTATTTCTTAAATGTGTTTTTGGTCCTCTAATCCTACAATACTACATGACACTGAATGGAAGATTTCTTCATATTGGATGAGAAAATATTTGAAATGATATTGCTTAAGTGGAAACTTACAGGGTCTAGTGGAAATGGAGATAGGACTGATACAATGGTTTTCTAAGGTCCCAATGGAATAATCTGTTTTATATTCATTTTTTTTCCAATTAAAGTACACACACACACACACACTAGTCTAAAAGTGAAAAAAAAAACAAGAATGATAAATGATACGTGGGTTGTGAGAGAACAAGGAAGGTAAATTTGGAGGTAAATGAAGTTAGCAACTGTGATGGTTAATCTTGAGGATAAACTTAATTGAGATTGATTTGATTGTGTTTAGATGCACTCACCTAACTCTGGGTGTGTTTGGGGGGTTTCCAAGCAGACTAACTGAAGCAGATACGCCTCCTGCACATGGGTGGCACAGTCCCATAAGCTGGCTTTCCATATGGAATTAAAGAGGAGAAAAGAGAATCCTCCCATGGAAGCACTCCTTCTCCCTCTCTTACTCCTTCCCCTTCTCCATGTCCACCATATTCTGCTCTGCCATGACTGCCTGAAATCTATGACACTGAGCAAAATAAATTCCTAAGATATTTCTGTCAAGTATTTTGTCATAGCAAAAAAAATTCATGATTAACACACAACCGAATTTTCCACTTCTACTTCTTGATTGATTGATTGATTGATTGATTGATTGATTGAGCCCTGCCTAGAACTGGAGCTCAGTTGTAAGCACTGTCCCTGAGCCTAATTTGCTCAGTCAAGGGTAGTGCTCTACCCCTTGAGGAACAATGCCATTTCTAGCTTTTTCAAAGTACTTTATTAGACTTAAGAGTCTCATACACTTTCCTGGCCAGACTGGGTTAATCCACCATCCACAAACCTTAGCCTCCTAAGTAGCTAGGATTACAGGCTTGAGCTGCTTGTGCCTGACCACATTCCACCCCTTCTTCCTTCTTCTTGGTTCTTCCTCCTCTCCCCTCACAACCTTCCTCCTCTACACCATGCTAAATAAGTATAGGCTTTACCACTGAACTGGACAACCAGCCATAGGCTGCCATCTTTACTCAATGAAATAAAGAGTTGACGTCAATGGGTTGCTGACTGTATGCTAGGCACCAACCCACCTTTTTCTTTGTGAACTTGGTAATAAACCTATGAGATAGGTAATCATTATCTTAGTCTTACAAACCAGGACACTGGAAGAGAATTAATGATTTGCCAGGGCCAGCATCAAAAAACTTAAATCCTGGTCAAACAAACATTTCAATCCAATTTCAGTAGTGAAGATCAGACTCAGACCCAGGCACTCTCCTCACTAGACAGCCATGTACTTAGTCACACCTCTGGGCATTCTTGATTCTTGTTACAGGAATGTGAGGGTAGGGGATAACAAAAGCCACACACTAATGGAGTATTATTTGAAGGTGAGTTTTGCAATTGGAAAGTCCAGGAGAAAAGTCCCAGCTCCAGCATTTACTAACGTTTGACATCACATACAAGTAATTTCAAATTGTTTCCTGTGTTTCTGTATCTGGAAAATGGAGATAATCAGAACCCCTTCATTCATGAAGGAGCAATTCACAGCAATGTGTAATTGGCTCAGCTGCAATCCTAAGTACTAAAGAGGCTGAGATCAGAGGATCAAGGTTCAAGGCACTCTGAGCAGTAAAGTCTGTGAAACTTTATTTCCAATTAATCACCAGAAAACCAAAAGTAGTGTAGTAATTCAAACTGGTAGAATGCTAGCCATAAGCAGAAGAACTGAGGTACAGTGCTTGGGCCCTAAGTTCTAGCCTGACAACCAAAACCAACAACAACAAAGAGCAAGTTCCAATCATTTGTTTAACATAGTACATTGAGGCTGAAATCTGAGGATTGAAGTTCAAAGCCAGCCTAGGCAGCTAAATCTGAGAGTTTTATCTCCAATTAACATACAAAAGCCAGAAGTACAGATGTGACTGAAATGATAGAGCAACAGTGACAGACAGCCACTCACTGCTTTTTCTTCAACCTGGCATAAGTCCAGCACAAATGGCCCAACAGCAGATGTTTGTTGGTGAGAAACTGAATGAGTGAACACTAAAAGAGGCCTCGCCTCCTCCCATCTTTTCATGTCCAGGCCCCCTCTGGCTGCACTGTTATCTGTTCTCTCATCCTGGGAAAATAACCAGAGCATAAAATGTGTCATATGAACCAGTTATAATTGTACACTTCAGTAGCTTTAAGTTTATTCACATTTTCATGCAGCCTCACTGATACCAACCTCTAGAACTTTCTCAGAATCCAACCTGAAATTAAGCACTTATTAAACAGCACCATCCATCAATCCATTTCCCCAGTCTCAGGAAACCTACCATTCTACTTCCTTTCTCACAATTTGACTGTTGCAGATCTCCTGTGAGTGGAGTCATGATATTCTAATGATAGTGATGGTCATGGTGTGTATGTCTATGTGCGTGTGTGTGTGTGTGTGTGTGTGTGTGTGTGTGTGTGTGTGTGTGTGTGTGTGTGTGTGTGTTCATGCTCATGCACACCCCAGTGTTATTGCTTGCACTCAGGTCCTGGGCAATATCCCTGGCATCTTTTGCCATTTCTACCATAAATTCACATTAGTTTTCTAAGGTAGTTAATTGGAAATGAGTCTCATAAAACTTCAATCCTCAGCTCTAAACTTCTTGAATAGCTAGAATTACAGCCTTGAGCCAACAACACATGGCTAGAGACGGTCTATTTTAACACATTATTTCTGCTAGCATGTAGTGCTTCATTTTTTAGTCAAACATTAGTGTAAATATTGCTATGAAAATATTTTTGAAGGTGATTACCATTTTAATCACATGGGTAAATATAAACAGATAGATTTAAATAATTTTTAACGTTGAGTAAAGAAGATTTATTACGGGCTGGGAATGTGGCTTAGTGTTAGAGTGCTTGCCTAGCATGCATGAAGCCCTGGGTTTGATTCCTCACTACCACATGAACAAAAAGCTGGAAGTGACGCTGTGGCTCAAGTGGTAGAGCACTGTCCTGGAGCCAAAGAAGCTCATTGACAGTGACCAGGCCCTGAGTTCACCCTCCAGGACTGCCAAAAACCAAAACCAAAACAAAGCAAAGCAAAAATGATGATTACCCTTCCTAAATAGAATGGACTTTATCCAATGATTTGATGAATTTCAGAATTTGAGCATACTCAAATTCTGCCACTTAGCTGCAGTATAGAAATTCTGAGTCTCCATCTACAGGCTGAATGATGCAAAATTTTTCTCTTGCTTGAGCTATCAGGCCTGATATCCCCCAATCAGCATATACACATGTATGTATACTTTCATGCATGTGTATATATGTGTGGACACATTATATATACATATACATATACGTATACATATACATATACACACAAGTTTATAGTGGGGAGGGGTTGAAATTAAAGTGTAGACACTTTCCCCTAGCTTATTCTGCTTGAGACTAGTACTGTACCACTTGAGCCACACCTTCGGGTCTGGGTTTTTTTTTTTGGTGTGTGGGAGATAGTCTTAGGTGATGGTTATGAGCCATTTTTATTGTTGTTGTTTGGTGCCAGTACTTGAGCTTGAACTCAAGATCTGGGCACTATCCCTTAGCTCTTTCACTCAAAAGTAGCACTCTACAACTTGTCCTACAGCTCCATTGCAGGCATTTTAGTGGTTAATCAGAGATCATGGCTGTAAACCGTGATCCTCAGACCTCAGCCTACTAAGTAACTAAGATTACAAGCAAGAGATACCAGCACCTGCCTCAGATAGTATTCTTATCGTCATACTATTTTGATTTTGAGCTGTGTGGCTCTAGTCAGTGGCTTAATCTCTCTGAATACCATTTTCTGATATGTGAAATGAAGATTAAGTAAGCACATTAATAATAATAAATACTCTATGGGGAGGGTATGGACATTTGATGGGGTAAAAATAAAATAAATGTAACCTTCATCTCTCAATACAACAGTTGTTAGTAATCAATATTTATTATTTGTCATTATTATTTGGCCCGACCTTGATTTGAGAATCCTTATAAGGTACAGGACACAGAGAGAAGTCCCAAGGCAGCCTCATCCCTGCCCCTATCTCACTGGCTCCCTTTGAGGTCACCAGAGGCCCCCAGCAATGAAAAATGTTCTAGCTCTACATGTTATGAGTTGCTCCCAGATTTGATTTTGACTTTAATCATTGGTGCTCTGGCTGTGATTTTAAGGAAAATGGCTAAATACTATTGGTGCCAATGGGGACATAGCAGCCCATTCTATCTATACTCGGTCTTTGAAGGTTCCCCCAGAAAATAGAATGAGAGAGAGGGGGGGGTTGGTCCACAAAGTTGTTTAGTCTACTAATCACGGTTCTGGCAGAGTCTGTGCTGGACTAGGACTGGCAAATGGGGTAGAGAGACCCACCTATAGCCATTGAGGGAGTTTCCTTTCTTTTCCTGGTGATTTAGGTGATTTTTACATCTTTCCAGGCTACCAGAAGATAATAGGATAGGAGAAGGATCAGAGTGGGCATGTCACAGAAAGGATCAGATTCCAGGGAATGGATACCCATGTCTTCCTCTTCTTGCTATGAGAGGTCCTTGATGTCCTTGGTTTCCTAGTCTTTACAAGTGAAGCAAAGGCTAGCTCTTCCTTCCCACGGCCCAGGGAGCATTCAATAGGCCTGAACTAAAGCGCAGGATGGGCTCTGTAGGGGGAATCTCATCTTTAGCACCAGCCAAGGATGTGTTGTTAAAAAACTGTGCCTCCTGGTTCTCTGTAGGTTCCCAGATACCTAGCAGATTTTATTTCACTCAACTCTTGAACTAGTTCATTCCTTCCCTCCCTTTTTTCCTCCCTTTCCCCTTCTATCCTCTCCCTCTCTTTTTTGTCAGTCTTTGTTATTGAATACAGGGCCTGTCCCTGAGCTTTTTGCTCAAAGCTAGCTCTCTACTATTTTGAGATACAGTTCCACTACTGGTTTTCTTGCTAGGATTACATAACTGAGCCACTAATTCCATAATTCTTCCCTCCCTCCTTCTTTCTCCTCCTGCCCCCACTCCTTTTCTTTTTTCTTTCTCTTTCTTTCATTTTGTGTTTGTCCTAGGGACTGCACTGAGTACCTGGGCACTGTTTTTGAGCTCTTCATTCAAGGCTAAAATTCTACCATTTGGGCCACAGTCCCACTTCTAGAGTCTTACAGTCTTTCCTGCCCATGCTGACTTTGAACCACAGTCCTCAGATCTCAGCCTCTTCACCAGCTAGGATTAAAGGTGTGAGTCACCAACACCTGGCTTAGTTGTCCTTCTCAAGAACTTTCATCTCAGGCAGAGCAGGAATTGCTGTACTGAAACACCAGCCAGACACTGTAATAAGGACAATATATGTCTCAACTGGCCTAGGATCAAACATTATTGAAACTAATTCATACTGAGGAAAACTAGGTAAGACAGGTTTACCCATAAGGGTGAAGAATCCATGCCTGATGCCAATGGTTCACATGTAGACTCCTAGTTACTGAGAAGGCTGTGATCTAAGGACCATGATTCAAAGCCAGCCTGGGCATAAAAGTCTGTGAGACTCTTATCTCCAATGAAAAACTAACAACCAAGAAATGGAGCTGTGGCTCAAGTGGTATAGTGTGCCAAACTTGAGAATAAAAGCTAAGGGACAGCACCCAGACTCAAAGTTCAAACCCTAGGATTGGTGTGTGCATGCACGCACGCACGTGCACATACACACACACACACACACACACACACACACACACACACACACACACACACACACACCACAGAATGCATGTAGCCTGTCTTTTGGGCCACAGGTTTTTTTTCCAATGAAAGGTACTGAGGCAGGGGATTGGATTTAGGGTCTGGTGTCACTGATTCTCCAGGAATTTTCTTCCTCTGTAATATGGAAATAAGGATAACTGAGGGATATGGTTGTTCGGAGCATTAGACGAGCTAATAATAAGTGGTATATGTGTGTGTGTGTGTGTGTGTGTGTGTGTTTGTGTGTGTGTGTGTGTCTGTGTCTGTGTCTGTGTGTGTGTGTACCATTCCTAGGGCTGTCCCTGAGCTTTTTTGCTCAAGGCAGGCACACTACCACTTGGGACACTGGTCCAATTCCAGATTTTTTGATGTTTAATTGGAGTGCTGGCATTGAACCACAACCATCAGGTTGCTAGCCTCCTGAGTAGCTAGGATTACACATATGAACCACTGGCTTCAAACTATAATAAGGTTTTCATGAAGGGGAGTTGGTGATATTCTTCAGTTACTATTTCATGGTGACCACCTCTGAGGCCCCCAAAATGCAACCAGATGGGGCTCTGCCTTCAAGGAACCAGGATGAGTCAAAACCAGCCAAGTAACGCTGCATTAACAAACAACCCAGCAGTATTTCTACTCACAACATGAGTTTAAGTTGAGTCAGTAGGAGCTTCTTTTCTTCCTGTGAAGGACACTCTGCTCTGACAAACTTCTAAGATCACTGGCAAAGGAAATCAACTTAAGCTTCACTCTGATGTAGTTTCTACATATGTTGTAATCATGTGATTGTACCTAACCTTTTTTTTTTTTTTTTTGGTTGATTGTGGGGCTTGATCTCTGGGCCTGAGCGCTGTCCCTCAGCTCTTCAGCTCAAGGCGAGCACTCTACCACTTGAGCTACAGTGCCACTTCCGGTTTTCTGGTGGTTTATTGGAGATAGGAGTCTCACGGTTTCTCCTGCCCGGGCTAGCTTTGAACCGCGATCCTCAGACCTCAGCCTCCTGAGTAGCTAGGATTACAGGCGTGAGCCACCAGCGCCCGGCTAGATTGTACCTAACCTTGAAATGAACAGAAATGTTTAAGTCTATCATGTTGCATGTGTCCCATGGTGTAGGAAGGCAGGCGTGTATGTCAGCAACTACTCACAAGTGTTTTAGTCCCATAGAAGATAAGTTCCTTTATCATTTTTAAAAATTTTTAACCTGGTAGTGCAGAGTGGGACTTGAACTCAGGGGCTGGACCCTGTCCCTTCGCTATTTTTACTCAAGGCTAGGATTTTACCACTTGAGCCACAGCTCGATTTCTGGTATTTTGGGTGGTTAATTGGTTAGCATTCTCACATATTTACCTGCTCAGGCTGGCTTGAACCATAATCCCCAGCTTCTAGCCTCCTGAGTAGCTAGTATTACAAATATCAGCCAACAGTGCCCAGCTGACACTTATAAGTCTTTTGTTTATTGGCCTAGGAAGGTGGCTCCATGATAGAGTGCTTGCTTCTCATGCATGAGAAGCATATCCATATCGTGGAGTTCCTTTCAATGTGTATACTATTTTAGATAAATATGAAGAGGCACTTAAACACCTTATCTTTTATGTAGGTAAGAGTTGTGTTTTTCTGGGAAGAAAGTCTTTAACTTAGCTTATGTAATGGTATGTGTGAGTCATCACCAAATGGTTTCTACATCTTTGTCATTCTCCTGAAATTTGCCTTGGGTTCTTAGCAATGTTCAATGATCAGGCCATGTCAACAGACACATTTGGCATTTGTCAAAAATGACAAATCCAAGGGAGGTACTGGTGGCTCACAGCTATAATTCAGTCATGAGGTTTGAGATGAGAGGATTGCACTTCCAAGCCAGCCTGGGTAAGCAAATCTGAGTCTCTTATCATTAATTAACAAGGAAAAAGAGAAAAACAAAACATGGAAGGAGCCCGGCACCAGTGGCTCATGCCTGTAATTCTAACTACTCAGGAGGCTGAGATCAAAGGACCACGGTACAAAGCCAGCCAGGGCAGGAAAATCCATGAGACTCTAATCTCCAATAAATCAGGAGAAAACCAGAAGTGGCACTGTGGATCAAGCAGTGAAGTGCTCGCTTTGAGCTGAAGAGCACAGGGACAGTGCCCAAGCTGAGAGTTCAAGCCCCATGCCCAAACAAAAAAACAGAAAACTGAAAAAACAAAACAAAAATATCCACAAAGAGAGATGTGGCTCACGAAAAAGAGCACCAATTGTGAGCAAAAACCAGCCAATCAAAAATATGAGCTGGGTTTAAGGATTTAGCTCAGGGAGGAGCATTTCCCTGGCAAGTACAAGGTCCTGAGTTCCATCCTGCCTACTCAGGATGAAGAGATCTCAGAATCTTGTTTCTAAAGCATCCCTTGCAGGAAAGTCTGTACGACATTTTTTTTTTTGTTTTTTCTTTTGGGGGGGGGTCCGGTCGAGAGGCCTGAACTCTGGGTCTGGGCGCTGTCCCTCAGCTCTTCAGCTCAGGGCTAGCGCTCTACCACTTGAGCCACAGTGCCACTTCCGGCTTTTTTCCTTTTTTTTTGCTTATGTGGTGCTGAGGAATCAAACCCAGGGCCTCAGGCATGCAAGGCAAGCGCTCTACCACTGAGCCACCTTCCCAGCCCACTCTACAACTCTTAACTCCGATGAATCATCAAAATGCCAGAAGTAGAGCTGTGGATCACATGGTAGAGCACTGGCCAATAGTGAAAACTAAAAGACAGAACACAGGCCCTGAGTTTAAGACCAAAGATCTGAACACATACCTACACACACACAGACACACAGACACACACACACACACACACACACACACACACACACACACACACACACACACAAACACACACAAAGAAATATTGATAATTTAGTCCAAATGCACATAAACATATTCAGGTACATGAGTAAGTTTCAAAGAGGCAGAAACAAATATGATCACAGTTTGGAATATAAAAAAATGTCAGGTGCCATCGGTTCATAGCAGGGAAGGAAGGCATGTGTCATTTCACCCTCAGGGAACTCCTCTAGGGGATATTTTGGGCAATCTCTCCACCAGGATATGTCTGTACTACTGGAGAGTCAAAGGTGGCAAGTTCCTCAAGAACCAGAAATTCACATTTCACCCCATCCAAGGGACCTACATTTCCAAGAGGATCTTTGCACTCACTCCCCAAGGAATCAACAATACCTAAAAAACAGATAGGATGCATAACAGTGAATTGGGAGAAGGAGCGGGGAATCCTGGGGTCCCTGTGCAAATGGTTAAATGGGAAAGGGACTGACCTGAGTAGAGACACAAGGATAAGTAGGTGGAGGTGAGGCAGGGAAGCAGAGATGATGAGGGCACTAGTCCTACAGGAGGCATCACATCCTGGGACACAGGCATGTGCAGACAGGGTACTCCCCAGAAAGAGAATGCTGGATGAGGTCAGGGGACAGGAGAGGGCAACAGAAAGAACTGATTGTAAAGTATGAAAAGTAGAAATAAGGGTCCCATACTGGGGCACCAAGGGGCCTAGGTTCTATTTCTGACTCTACTGAGTGGACAAATCCCTATGCTCACAACCTCAATTGACCCCACCTGGGAGAAAAGTAGGAAGAAGCACAGACTGCTCAGGAGCTGCCACTGAGGACACCTACCAGATGAGGAGGAAGGAGAAGGAGTCACAGGTTTGGAGTAAACCCACACCAGGGTGGGAGACTGGGGTGCAACATTCTGTCTGCACCATACCTAGGCACTCAGCTGTCTGGCTCCCGGCCCCTCAGGGTTCCATCAGGCTGCAGCCTACAGTGCAGAGCCCACAGCCCCACATTGGGCAGGAAGACCAGAGCCACCAGTAATGGAGCCACCGCCTGCACAAAGCACTTCTCCTTCTGCTTCTTCAGAGCCAGTCAGTCTACAGTTCAAGCGGCCTTGCTCCAAGCCCTGGCATGTCCAAATGGTGGTAGCAGCAACAACTCAGCAAAAGGGAGTTGCCCAGGCCCAACCCCAATCCATCCCCCCTCCACGTCTGCTGTTCATAGGCTAGCAAACCAGATGCTACCACTTACTCACCACAGCAGGGGGTAGTCGCTGCCACCAATCCCAAAGTTGGGCACTATGGAGTCCTCAGACCCAATATTCCCCCTTCTACACTTGTTAGAGAATGACTCTATCTGTCGACCTTGGCCTTCTTCTGGAGAGTTCTAGTCTATCCAGGTGAGATCTGTGGGTCTGATATCAGATATCCCCCTCCTCAACCAAAATGGTGCATCCTGCTACTCCATAGCTCCCTCACCTTCCCACCCAAGTGTGGTGAGAAAGAGCTAGAAATGAGTTGTTGAGCTATAAGTGGTACCTGCTTGGTGCTAGTGAGCATGTAAATTTTGGTAGTTGAAGTGTACCCCAGAGATCGATTCCTCCTCACAACCTCCTCTGAGGGTGTGAGCTATCCTGGGGGAGTCGAGCTTGTCAGGCTTTGCAGATACTGCTGGAGCCCTGGCATTGCTTTATGCTCAAGGCTAACACTTTATCATTTTGAGACACAGCTTTGCTTGTGGGGTTTTGTTGCTGGTGCTGCTGTTGCTGTTGTTGTTGTTGTTTGTAGATAATTGGAGATAAGAATCTCAGGGACTTTCCTGCCCAAGCTGGCTTCCAATCTTGATCCTCAGCTATCAGCCTTCTGAAGAGCTTGGATAAAAGCTGTGAGCCATTGGTGCCTGGTTAATCTCTTTTGTTAAATTTGATAATTTTTGCTTTCTTCTGATTTCATAGTCTATCAAAATATGTGTGGAATACCTTTTTCTGCATACTGTCACCGTGATCCTTGATTCTTTACTGGGGGCTGTCCGCAGAAGTGCCGTCAACCCTTATGAACTCTATGAGGGGACTCTATGGCAGCTGAGTGTCCAGGGCAAAGTTGGCAGAGGAGGCAGTGGCACCCGCGGGGATTTGTCAGAGTAAGGGAGGACACAGAAGAAAATGAGCACTGCTTATATGGGCAGCCTGAGTGGGCAGCCCCGGGAGTTGATGGTGTGGGTGCCCCTAGGCAGTGAGGATGGCCTGGAGGCAGCGGTGCTTCTGCTGCAGCTCCGTGGCTTCCATCACTGCCATTGCCTCTGCAGAGCAGGTGCATTGGCTCTGCCTTGAGCCTGGGGTTATAGGGCAGCTGCTGGCCGGCCAGGACTTGCTTCCGGGCCTCTGGCTCATCCTGCGGCTGCCTGAAATTCATGTAGGCCTGGTGGAGGAGGTAGGGCATGAGCATAGTCACTGGCTATCTCCCTGAGGCCCTTGACCTGGTGGAGAAACCAGTCCAGGGGTGCTCAGCTGCTGGAACTCAGCTGGCAGTGTTGGACTCAGGCTGCTGATGAGCAGCATCTGGTGCTCACAGATGCTGAGCAGGGTCCATGGGCCAGTCCACAGGAGACGTCAGCAGGGGCGAGGCATGGGACAGTGGGCCAAGGCTCCTGGGTCCCTGAGTCTTCGCCGTCCCAGTCTCTGCTGCTGCTGGCGCCTGAGCCCAAGGAGCACCCACTGCTAGTTGGAGGTTCACAGCATGTTAGCTGCCCCTGCCGGCGCAGGGCTTCCCAATGACTCAAGCCTGAGATGGGTGCTGGGCACCAGAGGCCTCAGGTGCAGCCTGCCACCCTTTCAACTGCAGCAGCATTGTGTACCACAACAAGCTGTACTGACTTGGCTCCACTCTGCAGCTTCGGTGCTGGAAAGGCTGTGCCCCACAGACCCTCATAGCAGCTGCATTGAAGCCCAGGAGGCAGTGTCCTTGGTGCCCCATCTTGGAAAAAGGACCCAGCGTGGTGGTGGCGGCTGGGCTGGAGTGGCCTTGCAAATGATTTAAGTACACTTTATTTGGGAGTTTATTGTCTTCTTAGTGTGTGTAAAGCATTAGTTTTGTTAGGTGACTAGTTGGACATGTCTACATTCTGACCAGGTTGGTCTAATTGAACATTTTTTTATTAATTTATTTTATTGGTATTATAAAGAACATGTACAGAGGGATTACAATTAAATGAGTCAGGTAATAAATACATTTCTGTTTGTACAGTGTCTTCTGTTCCCTCACTCTTTCCCAGCACCTTCCTTCCATTAATTAAACATTTAGGGAATTCCCTGAAGGAAATATAGACTAATGTAAAATAAAATCTTATGTCAGTAGAGACTTAACCCAATCACATTTATTTTTTTGTAGAATAGACAAATCTATTTTCTGCAATGATGAAACAGCCATGAGGTATCCTTGGAGACTGGAGGGAGGTTGCTGAGCTACCTAACCTGGGCACTAAGGAGAAGATCAATTGGCCTGAAAGGATGCCTGAAAGAAGACAGAGCTGCAGCTACGTGAGATGATCAAGCAGGTCCAAGCATTATAGAGGTGACATTAACTTACTTCTCTGCACACCATACTTAGTTTTATTTGCTGTATAAAAGAAAGGAAAGTTTAGAAAATTCATTATTGTGAATTTTCCAATGAAAAGGCAAGCCTTACGAACATTTATGTTTTGCTCATTAATAATACAGAATGGAAAAAGGTTCAATGTTGAGTATATAAATACTTTAAGTACTGTGAAGATACTCTTTGATGAGTCATGAAATTTGGTCCATGGAGCACAAATCTAACTTTTATTTTGAATTTTAATTTTTTGTGAACATACTCTACAGAGGAGTTACAATTACATGGGCAAGATAATGAGTACATTTCTTATCAAGCATTACAGCCTACTCCTTTGTTTACCCTTCACATCCCTTCCCAGCCTCCCTCCGCTCGCCCACACATTCCCCCCATGCCCCTCCACACCAAAGTTGTAAAGTTTGTTTTTGACATGACAATTTGTACTTCTCATAGTTGCATATGGTCAAACTGTATCCTTAAACGACTCGTTTTTCCCCATCTCCTCCACAAATTATACCGACATCAAATACAGTGAAAGCAGAGGTTATACTGTGGGGGAGAGACATACAAAGCTACAAAGAAATAATCTTATAAATGCATTAGAAACAAATGCATTAAAGAAAAAACATTTAAATACATATCTAAGGGTTCGTTTTCCTAACATCACATTATCTGACCTTTTCTGCTTGAAATACATATACTAGATATTGCAAACAAGGGAAACCATGGGACCTATGTTTCTTTGGGCCTGGCTTACTTCACTTAATATAATTTTTTCCAAGACTTTCCATTTCCTAACAAATGGGGAAATGTCATTCTTTCTGATGGAAGCATAGAATTCCATTGTGTATATATACCACATTATCTTGATCCATTCATATACTGATGGGCATCTGGGTTGGTTCAATATCTTAGCTATGATAAATAATGCCGCAATAAACATAGTTGTGCTGGTAGCTTTAGTGTGGTCTTGTTTATAAAGATTTGGGTAAAGGCCCAAAAGTGGGAATGGTGGGTCATAGGGGAGGTCTATGTGAATTCTTTTGAGGAACCTCCATACTACTTTCCAAAGTGGTTGAATAAGTTTACACTCCCACAAACAATGAAGTAAGGATCCCTTCTGTCCACATCTTCTACAGCATCTATTATTGTTAGAATGCATGATTATAGCCATTCTAAATGGCGTGAGGTGGTATCTCAATGTTGTTTTGATTTGCATTTCTTTTATGGCTAGGAACGTTGAGCATTTCTTCATGTGTCTATTGGTCATCCTTCTTTCTTCTTCAGAGAAGTTTCTCTTCAAGTCTTTAGCCCACTTATTTATTGGGCAGTTGTTTCTTTGAGGATTTCTTGTTAGGGGATTTAATTTTTTGAGTTCCACGTATATTTTAGATATGAGACCCTTGTCCATTGTATGGCTAGTAAAGATCTTCTCCCAATCTGTGGGCTTTCTATTGATCTTGCTAGCTATGTTGTTTGTCATGCAGAAGCTCTGCAACTTCATGCAATCCCATTTGTCCAACTTTTCTTTGTTTGTTGTGTTTCCAGGTCTCTATACAGAAAATTTCGGACTGAGCCAAGGAGACCTAGGGTTTCTCCTATTCCATCATGTAATGTTTTCAGAGTGTCTGCTTTGACTTCGAGGGCTTTGATCCATTTGGAGTTGATTCTGGTGCAGGGTGATATATAAGGATCTAGCTTTAGTTTTCTACATGTAGTTAACCAATTTTGCCAGCACCATTTACTGAAGAGGCTGTCTTTCCTCCATTCTATTGTTTTAGCTCCATTATCAAAGATTAAATGGCGATAGGTCTGTGGGTTCATTTCTGGGTTTTCAATTCTATTCCATTGGTCCTGGGGTCTGTTCTTGTCGCTACCGCCTCGACCAGCAAGGAAGACGCGACACCGAACTCTTCTCTCTGCAGTTTATTCAGGACCTTTGAGTAATCTTCTGACCCCCAACCCCGGGGAGAATTCCCCACAGCCTTAAGTACCCGCTGGGTAGCCAACCCTGATACGCCACGTGGGATCCACCAATAGGTTCAGGTGCGCGGAAGCAAGCCAGATTCTTTGCCTTAGCCATATAAGGAGTTGTTTACCACAGAGAGCACTCGCCATCAGGAAGGTGGAGGGCGGAAGTCGGCGCCATCTTCCAGGTGCGGCCTCTCGTAGCTCTCTACAGTTCCCCCTTTTTTGTTTAAAGAACACAGATGAGAACAGAGGTCTGATCCCTTTTGTGCAATGCAAGGACTGCATACAAGCCTTCTCCCAGAGGGTACCTTCTCTAGGGATGACTCAGCCTGTCCATTGATTCGTTTTTCACAAGGACGGGAAAAGGCGAATTGAACCCGTGTGCAATCAAACATGCTCTCCTCGAGGGCAAAACTCATGCCTCTCGACTGCAGTACTTTGGCTTTGCAATCTGTGTTCATTGTTTTAGGGTGGCAAGCCACGTTTGGGGAGACTGACCTGCTCCAATGACTGTAAAGGCTTGGATAATCATGGCTGCACTGCGACGCTGAGAACCTCTAATTTGGGAAATGCACCACAGACAAGGAGGCTAACACCAGAAGGCCTGTCAGGGCTCCTAAACCCGCCCATTCCTTAAGATGATTCATAGCAGAGGAGATCCATGAAGATAACCCCTCCGCCAATCCGGCATCCACTCGGGTCGAGTTCACCATGACGATGGCAACCCTGAGCTGTTCCATCAGGCTGTCGAACTCCCCAGTTCAATTACCTAAAAGATAACTAGACAACTGTTTAGACAAATTTGCAGCGTTTTTTAAATAGGTTTTTTCCTGGGCCTGAACTCTGGGCCTGGGCGCTGTCCCTCAGCTCTTCAGCTCAAGGCCAGCGCTCTACCACTTGAGCCACAGCACCACTTCCGGCTTTTTTCTTTTTGCTTATGTGGTGCTGAGGAATCGAACCCAGGGCCTCATGCATGCAAGGCAAGTGCTCTACCACTGAGCCACCTTCCCAGCCCCGCTTCTTCTGGGTTAATTGCACCACAGCAGCAGCTAATCCAGCATTAGTTAGTGGTCCGCCAAGCTCTCTGCAAACTTTCATCCATGCTTCTATTCCCCTATTCATATATGTGGTTATGGCGGCTCTGCATTCCTTAGTGCACTGCTCGTAAACAAGCTGTTTAATTAATGGCATGGCTGCGTCTGGGTCACCAAAAATTCTGCCAGCGTCCTCGACCATACGGTCAACAAAGTCCGAAAACGGCTCCATAGAGCCCTGCAGGATTTTGGTGAGATTGCCAGTCACCTCACCTTTATTTGGTAAGGCCTTCCATGCCTTTATGCCAATTTTATTGATTTGTTCATAAACTTGAACCGGGTAGACTATCTGCTGATTGGCGAATCTCCCCTGTCCAAGCAGCATATCTCTGTCCCAAGCTGGGTTTCCCCCAGCCTGATTGGCCGCATCCTCTTCACTAGCAAATTCAATCAAAAAGGCCTTCCAATCTAAATACTGACGTGGCCTCAAACAAGCTCGTGTGAGCCCACTCCAATCACTGGGTGTCATGCAATGTCTGTTTAGGGCCTCCACCTGGGCTGTGATTCTGTATGTCCACACAGACTCAGCTAAAGATTTTATAACCTTAAAATCTAAGGGTTCATGATACCGCTGTCCCTGTGGATCCTGAAATATTGGACAGGCTAGATGTAACTTGGTTCTGACCGCTTTCCACACGCCTGGGCTGAAAGAACAGCTGGGGCTGCCACTTCCGGAGTCCTCCTCATAGAGCGGAGGGGCCGAAGGTGTGGGGCGGTGCACGGAGGGCGTGCATTCGTCTTTATCTGGGTCCTCTCTCTCCTTCCCTTTCCTCCTCTTTCTTATCTTTGTTTTTTCTATTTGTTTTATGAGTGATTGTAGTTCCTCTGAGTCTGTAGACTCAGAGGTCTCTAGTTCGGCAAAATCGGGGTATAACCCCCCTCTGCTCTCCTAATTTTCTTTCTTTTTTTTTTTAATTTTATTTTATTTTATTTGAGAACATACTGTACAGAGGGGCTACAATTACATGGGCAGGATAATGCATACATTTCTTACCAAGCATTGCAGCCTCCTCCTTTGTTTACCCTTCACCTCCCTTCCCAGCCACCCCCCTTCCCCCCACCCAATCATACCCCCCTCCCCCCACCCACACCGACATTGTAAAGCTGGTTTTGACATGACATTTTGTACTTCTCATTGTTGCAACAGGTCCACCTTTATCCTTAAACGACTTGTTTGTCCCCATGTCCTCCACATGTTATACTGACATCAAATATAGTGAAAGCGGGGGTTACACTGTGGGGGAGGGACATACAAAGCAACAAAGAAATAATCTTATAAATGCATTAGAAACACATGCATGAAAGAAACGAAAACATTAAAATACATATTTAAGGGTTCATTTTCCTAACATCACATTATCTGACCTTTTCCGCTTGACTCATACCTATACTAGATATTGCAAATAAGGGAAACCATGGGCTTTCCTCCTTTTCGCTGTCTGCCCTTTCCGATCTTTCTTCCTGCAGCATTTCTAGGGCGGCCTGACCATTCTCTACCGCCTCACTGCAACGCTGGTCCTTGAGACAGCCTCTTATCAGTTTCGATATTGGTCTCACTCCGCTCTTAAGCGTTCCTTGTTCAGAGGCAAAATCTAGGTCCCTCCATAGTTTCTCCCAAGAGGCCACCGTGAGGCTTCCGGAGACAGCGAACCACGGGGCAACGATGTCACATTCATTCAAAAATCTCTCTAAAGTACTCTTTTTTATTTTTAACTGTTTTGAGTGCAGTAGCTCATTGAGAGCCAAAAAAATTGGGTGGGAAGAAGAAGCGCCCATGTTTTAAACATTTAAAGCTGGTAAACAAACTTTTACTTTCACTTTTGGCTACTCTACTGACTAGCCCCGGGTTCTTACTCTCTCTTTATCTACAGAGAAGAGCAAAAATCCCCCCCACTCTTGTCGCGGATTCCCCCTTTACCTGGGAACTTACCCCCGCTCTTGTCGCTGATTCCCCCTTTTACCTGGGAACTTACCGGTGCACCACCCTGACCACAGAGAGTTCTGAGTCCTCGTTGGGGTTATGGCTGAGTTCCCCGTACGGGCCACCACGTGTCGCTACCGCCTCGACCAGCAAGGAAGACGCGACACCGAACTCTTCTCTCTGCAGTTTATTCAGGACCTTTGGTAATCTTCTGACCCCCAACCCCGGGGAGAATTCCCCACTGCCTTAATTACCCGCTGGGTAGCCAACCCTGATACGCCACGTGGGAACGACCAACAGGTTCAGGTGCGCGGAAGCAAGCCAGATTCTTTGCCTTAGCCATATAAGGAGTTGTTTACCACAGAGAGCACTCGCCATTGGGAAGGCGGAGGGCGGAAGCCGGCGCCATCTTCCAGGTGCGGCCTCTCGCAGCTCTCTACATGTTCTTATGCCAATACTAAGCTGTTTTGATTACTATGGCTTTATAGTAGAGTTTGAAATTTGATATTGATATTCCTCCAGCAGTGTTCTTTCTGTTGAGGAGAGTTTTTGCTATTCGGGTCTTTTGTTGTTCCATATGAATTTCTGGATTGCCTCTTCCATTTCCTTGAAGAATGAGGTTGGAATTTTTATAGGTATTGCGTTGAATTTGTAGATAGCCTTGGGAAGTATTGCCATTTTCATGATGTTAATCTTTACAATCCAGGAGCTTGGGAAGTTTTGCCATTTTCTAAGTTCTCTTTTGATTTCCCTTTTCATGAATTTAAAGTGTTCATCATAGAGGTCCTTCACTTCTTTGGTTAAGTTAATGCAAAGGTATTTTATTTTTTGAGGGGTATTTCAGATGGAGTTACTTTCCTAGTTGCGGCAACACTTTTCTCATTGTTGGCATACAGACAATTCATTGATTTTGGGGGGTGAATTTTATACCCTGCTACTTTGCCAAAGTTTTGAATCAGCTTGAATAATTTGGGAGTGGATTCTATGGGATTCTTTAAATAAAAGATCATGTAATCTGCAAAGAGGGAGTGATTTATTTCTTCTTTCCCTATTTGGATCCCCTTTATGTCTGCATCTTGTTTTATTGCTGTAGCTAGGCATTCTAATACTAGATTGAAGTGAAGTGGAGAGAGTGGACATCCTTGTCTTGTTCCTGAGTTAAGAGGAAATGGCTTTAGTTTTTCACCATTAAGTATAATGCTGGCTGTAGGTTTGTCAGATACAGCCTTTATTGTATTGAGGAATGTTCCATGGATTCCTAATTTTTCCAAAACCTTCATCATGAAGGGGTGTTGGATCTTGTCGAATGCTTTTTCTGCATCTATTGAGATACCCATGTGGTTCTTATTCTTGCTGCTGTTGATGTGATGAATAATATTAATTGATTTGCGTATATTGAACCAGCTTTGCATCCCTGAAATGAATCCTGTTTAATCGTGGTGTATGATTTTTTGGATGAATTGTTGAAGTCGATTGGCCAAAATTTTGTTGAGAAGTTTTGCATCAATGTTCATCAAAGAAATGGGTCTATAGTTCTCTTTTTTTGATGAGTCCCTGCCTGGTTTTGGGATGAGGGATATGATGGCTTCATAGAATGTGTTCGGTAGTGAGCTTTCTATTTCAATTTCATTGAAGAGTTGGAGGAGTATTGGTGTAAGCTCTGCTTTGAAGGCCTTGTAAAATTCCGCTGTAAAACCATCTGGTCCTGGACTTTTCTTAGCTGGGAGGTCTCTTATTGCTGTTTCTATTTCAATGTTTGATATGGGCCTGTTAAGCTGGTTTAACTCATCTTGGTTTAGTTTTGGCATGTCAATATTTGCTAGGAAAAGGTCCATTTCTGTCAAGTTCTCAAACTTATTAGCATAAAGTTTTGAGAAGTATTCCCTCGTAATGTTCTGAGTCTTGGTTGTTTCCGTGGTGATGTTTCCAATCTCATCTCTGAGTGTGTACTCTTCTTTTACTCATAAGATTTGCTAAGGGTCTGTCAATTTTGTTGAGTTTTTCGAAGAACCAACTCTTTTTTTTGTTGATTCTTTCTATAGTTTTTTTGGATTCTAATGCATTTAATTGTGATTTAATTTTAATTATTTCTTTCCATCTACTGGATTGTGGTTTATGTTGCTGCTATTTTTCAAGGAGGTTCAGATGTCTCATTAAATTTTTGGTTTCATATCTCTCCAATTTGTTGATGTAGGAGCTCAGAGCTCAAACTTGCCTCTGAGTACTGCCTTTGCTGTGTCCCAGAGGAGCTGGTAATTTGTGTGTTCACTTTTGTTGAATAGCATGGACATTTGAATTTCCTTTCTAATCTCTTCCATGACCCACTCATGATTCAGCATTGTGTTGTCCAGCCTCCATATGATACCGGACTTTCTTTGTTGGCTTTTGGTTTTGAGTTCTAATTTTATTCCCTTGTGGTCAGAGAGAATGCAAGGTATAACTTCAATGTTTATGAACTTAGACAAGTTTGCTTTGTGGCGTAAAATGTGGTCTATTTTAGAAAATGTTCCATGTGCTGCTGAGAAGAACGTGTATTCTGATGCTTCTGGGTGAAATGTTCGGTAGATGTCTGTTAAGTCTAGTTCATCTCTGCAGCTGTTTTGATCTGCGGTCTCTCTGTTGAGTTTTTGCCGAGTTGATCTATCTAGTGGGGTGAATGGTGTGTTAAAATCCCCAACAATTAATGTCTTTGGGTCTATATGGGATTTGAGGGAAAGTAGTGTTTCTTTGATAAATTTGGGTGCTCCATTGTTTGGCGAATAGATATTTAGAATTGTAATATCCTCCTGAAGGAGAGATCCTTTAATTAGTATGTAGTGACCTTCTTTATCTCTTCTCACGAGTTTTAATTTGAAGTCTATTTTATCTGATTAGGATTGCAACTCCTGCCTGTTTATGTGAGCCGTTTGCTTGGTAGATTTTGTTCCAGCTTTTAACATTGAAAATGTGTTTGTTTTTACGGGCAAGATGTGACTCCTGAAGGCAGCAGATAGAAGGGTCTTGTTTTTTAATCCAACTAGACAGTCTATGTAGCTTAATTGGAGAGTTCAGTCCGTTAACGTTAAGAGAAAGGACTGAGAGGTATTTGGGAGTTCCTGCCATGTTATCCACCTTCTTGGGGGCTGAAAAAACTGGGTTCTTCCTATGGTTCTTGGCTTCTCAGTTTGGGTGCGGTTTCTTGGCCTTTATTGTGGTTTTGTTGGTTTTCTATGTGTAGGACTTCTTTAAGAATCTTTTGTAGGGCTGGGTTGGTGGAGATGTATTGTTTCAATTTTTCTGTGCTATGGAAGGTTTTTATTTGGCCTTCAGTTATGAATGAGAGTTTAGCTGGTTACAGTATTCTTGGTTGATTGTTGTTTGTTTTTAGGGCATGGCATATGTGATTCCAGGCTCTTCTTGCTTTGATTGTCTCTGCTGAGAATTCTGAGGTGATTCTAATTGGTTTCCCTTTGTAGGTGATTAACCTTTTCTCCCTGACAGCTTTAAGGATCTTTTCCTCGGGTCGGAGTTGATTCTGTGTAGATTATAATGTGACGGTGGGATGTCCTATTGTGGTCTGTCCTATTTGGGGTTCTAAATGCTTCTTGTATCTGAATAGGCCTATCTTTTTGTATGTTTTGGAAGTTCTCTGCTAGGATCCTGTTAAAGAAATTCCCTAGACCATTAACTTCTGTTTCTACATGCTCCTCTACACCCATTATCCTTAGATTAGGCTTTCTGATGGTGTCTTCCAAGTGTTGGATAGATCTATCATATTTCTTGGACTTGTCTTGGATGGTTGCATGTTCTTTCTCTATAATATCTAGGTATCTTCAATCCCCGAGATTTGATCTTCTGCATGGTCTAACCTGCTGTCAAGACTTTCTACTTTGTTTTTTATTTCTTTTCCTTCTAGTTGGTCAGCTTTTATCGCTTCAAATTCTTTGTTGAAGTTTGTTTTAGATCGTATATGAACTTCTTCCTTAATTTGGTGTTCAGTATTTGTTCTCAAATCACTTAGTTGAATTGTTATGGTTTCCTTAGACTCCCATTCCTTCTGTTGGGTTCCATTCAGCATTCACTTTGTGGTCTCCCTAATTTCCTTCAGCTCTTTCTTAATGGATCCCATGAATGCCTTTAGTGATCTTTGTGTATTCTCATCCTGGTCTCTCAACTCCTGTTTTACTCTTTGGTTAGATTCCTCCCATTCATGCCATTCTTGTAGTTCTCTTTGAGTGTCCTCAGCCTGTTCATGCCATTCCTGCTTTTCTCTTTAAGTATTCTCAAGCTGCTCATGCAAATCCTGTATCAGTTTTTGAGTAGCTTCCTCACTCTCATGATATTCCTGTATAAACCTTTGGATTGCCTCCTCTCTCTCCCTCTCACACTCATAGAGTCCTTTGTAGGTTTTCAATCTTTTTCTGCATTGACCTATTGTTTGCCTCCTCTCTCTCCCTATCACACTCATACAGAGCCTTTTTTAGGTTTTCAATCTTTTCTTGCATTGACCTTTTGTTTGCCTCCTCTCTCTCCCTATCATGCTCATACAGAGTTCTTTGTATGTTCTCAATCTTTTCATTTATCATGTTTGCCAGCAGTTTTTGTAGAGCTATTTGGGAACTCTCCTCTGGATTATTCATTATCTGTTCTGTCCCCTGATTGTCATGAGTGGGTGTGGAAATACCCGAACTTGCCATTTTTCTTGTGGTTTTCTGGCTTACTCTGCCCATTTGGGATGAAAGTAACACCAGTTTTGTGCTAGAACAGTAACTTAAGGCAAGCATCAACCAAAGTCTGAATTTGCACAGTCAATAGTCTGCAGATACAATCTAGTTCAACAGATACCTCTATTCAACATCAAACAACTATATATTAATGGGCTATGAACCGCAAAGAAGAATTTGGTAAACCAGAAATTATTAGGGCTAGGGAGAGATGTTGTTACAAAATAGGAATAGAGTGATGTGGGAAGCTATAGGGAGAGTTAACTTAACTAAGTCCTAGTCTCAAAGCTGGAAATTGATTGGATAGGATGAAAGTAGAGAGAGAGAAAACAAGAAGAAAGAGAAAGAATAAAAAAGACCAGTAAAATAGAAAAATAAAAATGAATAATATGCAGAATCGAGAACAAATTATTCAAAGAACGTGAATATAATGTGCCGCGGACCGGGTTCTGTCGGGACGACGGAGGATACCTAGGGGAGGAACCTGGAATAGGATGGGGAGATGGCAAACAGACAACTCACACACATTAGGAGTGGATGCTGAGTGCGATTTAATGCAGAGGATAACAAACTTTTATAACAGAAGTCTTCATAAGAAAAGGGGCAAAAGGTTACACAATCTTGCTGCAAGGCTTCGTTCTTGGATGGTCACCAGCTGGTCGCCTGAAAGGGCAAAAGTTTATACAATCTTCCTGCAGGGCTTCATTCTTAGGTGGTCACAAGCTGGTCGCCTGAAAGGCACTTGTTTCCGGCTTATCTCTAAGAAATATAATGGGTTTCGACGTTTGTCACCATCTCACCATTACCTTATTTCTATAGAGGCCTTAATTATAAGGATACAGAGGCCTAGATC
Source organism: Dipodomys merriami (assembly GCF_024711535.1). NCBI lineage: Eukaryota > Metazoa > Chordata > Mammalia > Rodentia > Heteromyidae > Dipodomys > Dipodomys merriami. The sequence continues at coordinate 328,332 of NW_027206493.1, read as the reverse complement.
TAGCAAGTCTCTTAGTAAATGAGAGTACCAGGAAGTTCTTTCTCCTAAGTAGTTATCTCAGCAATTGCCATACATTCTTTCTGTTCTAGCCGCGCCTACAACTTTTTGTAAATTTCTTACAATTCCTTCTGCTGGAGTGACTTTGTGAAACCCCCAATACTTGTATATTTGCTTATATCTTGTCTACTAGCCTTCATAAGAGGGGTTTCAGGGTAGCACTTAACTCTGGTGAGTTAGTCATATTTTTAAGACACTCATCAGATATTGGAGTCGTCAACACTCTTAAGAAAGAGCTTTGAATAAGGGAACGTTGACAATGAGTAAGTACAATGAACAGCAGAAACAGTAAAAGATTGATAGGCACTCTTATGAGGAGAAGAAAGACAGAAACACATCTTTTCCCAGGGGTTTTTCCAGCCTTTTCCCAGGAGTAGGCCTCTTAGAAGCCCTATTCTCCGAGGTAGACTTCGGTGAAGTCCCAAAACTCAGAGATAGGTCTCGAGGCCCCTATCATGGTCTGATAGATGGTTTCCCATGCTAAGCAGACTCTACTGGGGTCGGCCTGGCAATAATGAGAGCAGGGGAGGGATATAAAGGAGATGTGAAATCTTAAAAAAATACTTAAAATATTATATAGGTATAAAGAGGTAGTACTGCTTTTAAGGAATTTAAGTCTCAGAAGTTTTAAATTGAGTAATAAATTTGTGGATTAAGTGTGTACACAATGAGGGATAGCTTCTAATAATCAATTACGGGTTTATCTGAGGATGTGCAGAACAACAATTAAATCCCATAAAGAAGAACAAAAGAGAGGAAAAGGTGAGAAGGATGAGGACGAAAGAAAAAAAAAAGATCAGAAGTTCAGTGAAGCTAAGCAAAAAACAAAAAGAATTTAAAAAAAAAAAAAGAAAAAAAAAAGAAAGAAAAACGCACACACGCATGTATCCCAAAAATAAAGATTATAAGGGGGAAAAAATTACTAGAAAAAAATTTTTTTCATAAAGAGGTAAAAATTAAAAATTAAAAAGTTTTAGAAAAGAAAAAAAATTTTGTAAAAGTATTAAAAAAAAAGAAGAGGAAAATAAAAGTTATTTGATTTTTTTGGAAGGGTTGGGAAAAATCCTGTATCTCCCTTGTGTCTGTAATCAGCCTCTGGTTGGAATCTCTGGTCTGCTTGTGGTCCTGTGGCTTGGTTGGTTTCTTAAGTCAGTTTTTTTGGACAGGCAGAAAAATGCTCTGCTTTACCCAGGATTTTGCGATCCTCCTCCCAGGTTAGTTCAATGGTAGGGAGATCTGCTTTGATTATCACAAAAGAGGGAGATGGCTTTTTCCTCAAGTTTGGAGATGCTGTGATGAGGCTAGGTTCTGGGTTGAGTTGAGGCCTTTCAGCAAACAGTAGCATTTCCTGGGGCTAGTTTGTGAGAAACTCACAGAGCCCAGCCTGGAGCCACTCTCGGGGTTTCTTTTTACTGATGTCGAGGCTGCTAAAGGGAGGGGCAGCCTCTGGCTCTTATTACCCAGTGAAGAAAGCCACTACTAGGGCTGGTGCCTGAACTGAGTGACTTTTCCCTGGGTGGAGCTGATTCTGGCAGTTCACACCGCCATTAAGTTCTTGTGACCTGCTAAATGACGCTAGTTTTATTCCAAGGCCTGAGTTGGAGCTAGCAGCTCTGCTGAGCTTTATCAGTATCCAAGATGAGGGGGGGGTGGCCTTCCCTCTTCTGCTCCCTGAGAAGGAGTGAGGATGTTAGGCTTCTACTCAAGCCGAGTCTTGGTTCCTGGGTTGTCTCTGGTCTGCGAAAACAGCATGAAGATGTCTGCTCCTTGTCGGTTCTTGCTGGTGTTGAGTAAAATCCGCTCGCCTGCCGCATCTGGCTCTTTCATCCCAGCCTCTCTCTGTTTCAGGTATGGAGGTACTGCCACTGCTGCTGCTGCCGCCGCTGCTGCCGCAGTGGCAGCTGCTTTCAAGAGCTCCGATCTGTCTCCTTGCCTGGATTTTCCCTCTCTGGCCTAAATCTCTGTCCTCTGATGGCACACTTGGTATGATTCTCTGGCTTAGGACTTTTCACTGGAACTCTAAAACTGTTTTCTATGTGAGAGCTTGTTTTGCCTCCAGCTTCTCCTCCACCATCTTTCCGGAACTCCCAAATCTAACTTTATATGTTTTACAGTCCTGGGATATAATACATGAAGTGATGCTGAAATTTTCTGCTATCATTAGAAAAGATACCTTTCCACACAGTGAAATCCTACATGATTTAACACTAATTAAGAAGTAAAATGTTTTATTCTGTGTCATTAGTAGAAAAATGATTGTTTTTTTGGCTCAAAATGGCAAATTTTTCTCAATGATTATGAACTATTTTGAACCTAATAAAGCGGTTTTGAATTTGAGTTCTTTTTTTTTCCTGCCAGTTCTTCTGGGACATGAACTAAGTGACTGGGTGCTGCCCTGTAGCTTTGGACCTCTTGGCGAGCATTCTACGGCTTGAGTCACAGCTACGGTTTTTTTTTTTGCCAGTTGCTTTTTACTGGTTGAGATAAGAGACTCATGGAGTTTTTGCACCATCTGGCGTCAAACCATAATCCTCCAATGTCAGCCTCTTGAGTGGCTTGGATTACAAGTGTGAACCATAAGTGTGTAACTTATGTTATGCTTTTTCATGGTAAATTTTCTCAAATGAGCCTAGAAAATGTATCAATTTGTGATTCTATGAATGAGTGAATTCATTTATTTCTTCTGTGAAGTAAGTCACAAATTAAATAAGATTAAAGAATTTTTATTTTCAGACCTGAGAACAAATTCAGGGCCTGGCAGTTGTCAGGCAAGTGCTCTTCCATTTAGCAAAATCCCCAATACCAAAATTAAGATTCCTAACATTCAATAACACAAGATTCAGAGACTCAGTGGAAACTAGTTTGTTGACCACTGAATAGAATGAAAACAAATCACAAGATGAAAGGTCATGAAGGCTGGGAAAATGTAGGCTCCGATAAATAGCTCTGCACCTCTTCTCCCTGCTTCCTGTATTCACCTATTTTTAACCAGTCTTGGGGATTGGACTCAGGGTCTGGTCATTTTCCTGAGCTTTGTTTACTTAAGGCTAGCACTCTTCCACTTGAGCCACAATGTACTTCTAGCTTTTTCTGAGGAATCAAACTTACTGAGGAATCAAATTCAGGGCTTCATGGCTTCTAGGCATGCAATCTCCCACCAAGCCACGTTCTCAGGCCTCACTTTTTGTTCTTGAGACAAGATATTCAACTACAACACAGGCTGGCCTATGTCCATGTTTTTAGTATTAATTGACTTAGGAGAATATGCAGGGTACAACTTGCCTGTATCAATGTCTGCCACCTAATTGTTTCTTGGTGTAGGCCTTTAAGTTGGGTAGTGTATGATTTCACTTCTTCACTGTCACAGTGGGTAGAATACTAATAGAGATAGAAATATATTTTCTAAAAAAAGTCCTTAGTGATGTTTGAGGTCTAAAAATGTCATAGCATTAATTAAATCTTAACAAATGTAATTGACATTACAAAGGTAATATATGGAGGATTTATGGTTACTTTTGACTGATTGATTTAGAATGATCCCTTACCTATGGAGGAAGTCACATTCCAGAGACCCTTGACATAGATGATAATCCTAGAAATGGCAATAAGTGAAGTCTAATTATCACAAGAAACTGCATTTATTTTTTGTGCTGGTCCTAGGGCATTAATCAAGGCCTAAGTACTGTCCCAGATTTGTTTTTAATTTTAACTAAGACTATTACCTGATGAGTTTAGCACATAAGAACAAATATACTCATGAGGGTGAGATATAAAGACCTCTGATTGAGCCCTGCTTGGCCTAGAAAATGAATGGGACACTTCTCTCCCGAAAAGAGATGGAAGTGGTTCTGTACTTCAAGGGGTAGATCAACAGCCTTGAGAGAAGAAGCAAAAGCATCTTGCCAATTCACAGTGTTCAAGTCTAAGTATTGTTATATGTACACCAGAGTGTGTGTATAACACACATACACACACACACAGACACACACAGACACACACACACACACACACACACACACACACACACAAACAAAGAAAAAAAGAAAAGGAAAAAAACCCTAATAAGGTAATTAAGACACCTAATGTGATAAAGAGGAGAGAGCTTGAGGATTAATTTTTGTATTATTAGATTATTAAGCCACAATCTACAGGTGATTTAAAGTATAGAGATATAGCTGGGACACCAGAGTTTCATTCTTGTTAATGTGTGTTTGTATGCATGTGTGAGCTCATATACCCCATACTAGTGCTTGAATTCAAGCCCTTATTCACTTCATTAGCTTTTTCTCTCAAGGATGATGCTTCCCCACTAAAGCTACATCTCCAATCTGGCATGACTGTAACTCTAGCTACTTAGGAGTCTGAGACATGGGAGATTGTAGTTTGAAGCTCCATAAAGTAGAAAAGTCTGTAAGATTCTATCTCCAATTAAACAGAAAAAATAATGAGTCCAGAGGCCTGTCTCAGTAATTTTTCTGAGGTAACCTTTAGTCAGTCCTTCCTTACATTTCTCAGTGCTTATGTAACATACGGAGTCATATAGCTACAAAATATACTCAACCTTTAGACACATATGAGCATGCATATATTTTCATAATATGTACATCAAGAGAAAATATACATGTTTTTGTTTCTATGATCAGTCCACACATCTCCTAGAAGGTGGTGAGTTCATCTTGCACCCATTGCTGTGCATATGGTATTACTCTAGAAAGACGAAATAGTAGAAAGAGGCAGCATATGTACCACATAATTATCAGAATATCTTTCTTGTTGTAGGACTCTAGGTGTGTACACATGCACTGTGTACATATATTAAACTCATTTACTTGCACTGTTTGACAAGTGTTAGACAGCTGGCCCTGTTTTTAGCAGTTACTTTGAACGAATATCATGGGTTCCCTAAGTTGTGTTAGAATGCAGTGCTAGACTCTGAAAACATTAAGGATGGAATAGGAGAAACCCTAGGTAACCTTGGCATAAGCTGAAATTTTCTTTTCATTTTTTTTCACTTTGACAGATTTATTCATTTTAAATTTGTTTTAAAAGCATTCACGTTAATTCTTTGAATATAAGCTATTCAGTTTTATTATTTTATTGTGAACATATTGTACAGAGGGGTTACAATTATATGGGCAAGAAAATGAGTACATTTCTCATCAAGCATTGCAGCCTCCTCCTTTGTTTACCCTTCACATCCCTTCCCTGCTTCCCCCGTCCCTCCCATGCAATCGTTCCCCCCCCACCAAAGTTGTAAAGCTCGTTTTCAATATGACAACTTGTACTTATTGTTGCAACGGATCCACCTGTATCCTTAAATGACTTGTTTTTCACCTTCTCCTCCACAAATTATACCAACATCAAATATAGTGAAAGCAGGGGTTATACTGTGGGGGGGGGGGGGACATACAAAGCACCAAAGAAATAATCTTATAAATGCATTAGAAACAAATGCATGAAAGAAAAAAAACATTTAAATACATATCTAAGGGTTCATTTTCCTAACATCACATTATCTGAACCTTTTCTGCTTGACTAATACATATACTAAATATTGCAAATGAGGAAAACCATGGGACCTATATTTCTTTGGGTTTGGCTTACTTCACTTAATATAATTTTTTCCAAGCCTTTCCATTTCCTAAAAAACGGGGCAATGTTATTCTTTCTGATGGAGGCAGAGAATTCCATTGTGTATATATACCACATTATCTTGATCCATTCATCTACTGAGAGGCATCTGGGTGGGTTCCATATCTTAGCTATGGTAAATAATGCTGCAATAAACTTAGTTGTGCTGGTAGCTTTAGTGTGGTCTTGTTTGTAAATATTTGGGTAAAGGCCCAAAAGTGGGATTGCTGGGTCATAGGGGAGTTCTATGTGAAGTCTTTTGAGGAACCTCCATACTGCTTTCCAAAGTGGTTGAACAAGTTTACACTCCCACCAACAATGAAGTAAGGTTCCCTTCTGTCCACATCCCCTCCAGCATCTCCAAAAGTTTCTTAATAAAGACCCAGAAACACAACAAAGCAAAGAAAGGTTGGACAAATGGGATTGCATGAAATTGCAGAGCTTCTGCATGGCAAAGGACATAGCTAGAAAGAGCAAGATAAAGTCCACGGATTGGGAGAATATCTTCACTAGCTGTACAACGGACAATGGTCTCATATCTAAAATATATCTTGAACTAAAAAAATTAAGTATCACAACAAGAAATCTTCAAAGAAACAACTGCCCAATAAACAAGTGGGCTAAAGACTTACACAGAAACTTCTCTGAAGAGGATAGAAGGATGGCCAATAGACACATGAAGAAATGCTCAACCTCCCTAGCCATAAAAGAAATGCAAATCCAAACAACATTGAGATACCACCTCACTCCAGTTAGAATGGCTAAAACCAAGAACTTTAATAACAACAGATGCTGGAGCAGATGTCTCCGTTAGAAAGAATGGCATTGCCGCATTTGTTAGGAAATGGAAAGGCTTGGACAAATTATATTAAGTGAAGTAAGCCAAGCCCAAAGGAACATAGGTCCCATGGTTTCCATTATTTGCAATATCTAGTATATGACTGAGTCAAGCAGAAAAGTTCAGATAAGGTGATGTTAGGGAAATGAACCCTAAGATATGTATTCAAATGTTTTTTTTCTCTTTCATGTGATTGTTTCTAATACATTTATAAGATTATTTCTTTGTTGCTTTATATGTCGTTCCCCCACAGTATAAACCCTGCTTTCACTGTATTTCATGTCGGTATATTTTCTGGAGGGGAAGGGGAAAAACAAATCGTTTTAATAGGGATACAGGTGGACCCATTGCAGCAATGAGATGTACAAGTCGTTATGTCGAAAACGAAACTTACAAAGTTGGTGCGGCGGGGGGTGGCGGGGAGGATTGGGGGGGGGCATGGGGAAGGATGGGAAAGGATGTGAAGGGGAAACAAAGGAGGAGGCTACAATGCTTGATAAGAAATGTACTCATTATCACACACATAAAAAAAAGAATGCAGTGTTAGAATGCCTCTCATACATACCTACATACCTGGAAGAACTAGTACTTACTTATTGATTGTGAATGGGACTTTTTTTGCCAGTTGTGGGGATTGAACTCACGGTTGAGCACTGTCCCTTAATTTCTTTTTTTTTTTTTTGCTCAAGTTTAGTGTTCTACCACTTTTGCCACCTTTTCTGTTTAGGTGGTACTGATGAATCTAACCCAGGGCTTCATGCATGCTAGGCAAGCATTCTACCACTAAGCTAAAATTCCAGCTGAGAAGGGGATCTTTATAATTGTTCCCTATGCAACCTTGAACTCTGCTTTCCAAGTAACTATTTTATAGGTTTGAGACACTACACTAATTTTAATTTTTAAATTTTTATATATTTCATTTTCCTCCTTTTTATTGGTAGTTCTGTGCCTAAAAGTGGTTCATCCCATGTATAAGAACTGTGTTTAAGAGAAAATTGGTTTCAAGAATTATTCTGGGGTATTTTTGTTTCTGTTTTGTGCTGTAATGAAAGATTTATCCCTGGATGGTAGAAATCTCTCATGGTGGGTAGTGAGTAAGCTGTGGAGCATTGATGGGGTGATGTGTGTTACTTGTTTTGTCCTTTTACATTTTCATTTAGATGTGTTATTCCTCAAAGTAATTCCTTTACTATAGCAAGATTGTCCTTTTATTTTTGAGACATATTTTAGCCCAGGCTGATCTTGAACCCATGATGTTCTAGTTCAACTTCTTGAGTGGTAGGATTCCAAATGAGTAGCATCACACATAGCATGGATGTTCTGTAATTAGTACACACTTCTACTCAACTGCCAGTAGTTTGATGCCATGCCCAGTGTTTACAAAGTATTGTTCTATATTGGAAGATGTCTGTAGAAAGAATATCCTGCTCTAGATAAGTGAGTTATTTAGAAGCGCAGTGAGATGCATAGTAAACTAATTACACCATTTTCCAGGGCAGGACAAGAAGACTGTTAGGAAGTACACAGGTAAAGAATAGTGTGAAATATTATCTTGGGCTTTGAGTACAGTGATACAGAAGAGGACTTATACAGGTAGAGTCCTGTGAGGATTCTGGAAGTGGAACAGGTGTTTTCTAGGTAGATCAAATGTGAGGATGTCCAAGAGGAGGGACCAGAATTTTCTGAACCTTGGAGAGGCATAGCAGCAGAGTACTGGATGGATAGAAACAGAGTGGAAAACAGAATACTCTTTGGGTGTTTGTATGTGTACTAATTTGTTGATGGCACAAAGCCTTAACCCCTGCCAGCAGCAGAGGAAGCTGCCCAGCTCAATCCCATGTGTGTGCTGGAGTGTGTGAGGCTACTGAGGGAGGAAGATGTGGAAACTCAGTCCACACTTGAGCCTGGGTCATTCTATAAATTCACTGTGGAAGAGTGAACCTAGATTTGTCACATATGAAATTAAACTTGTTAGGGAAGAACTGAACTGACAGCCCTTTTAATAATACTTATGTTGTGCATAGGTTCTTGTAGGTTTTTCCTGGGCAACAGCCCAGAAAACTAGCTCTGCTAGTTATGCCTCCCATATAAACTGGAATGACAGATTCATGCCATTACACCTAGCCAATACTGATTGAGATGGTTACTTGGTTAAAAAGTATTTCCTTGAATGGTCTTGCACCATAATACTCTCATTGTGTCTTTACAATACTACTAAAGAAAAGTTTAATGAATGTCTCCTTGTCCTCAAGTTAATCATGATTCTACCAAGGATTTGCGTTCTCAAAGCAGGATAACACCTCATAGAGAGAAGTGTTATGTCAGGACAAAAGTACCACCAATGACTAATCAGCAGGCAGTTAGAAAGAATATGAGCCTGGCTCTCTTGGCTGGGAGATCTTGTTCTTTGTAACAGAATTAGCCTTTACTTTTCTTTTTCTAAGGTCCGTTAGCAAAAGATCAATACAAAAATAAATAATTTGCATTGAGCCTCCTATATAGAAGATTCTAATGACAATATCTCCTCATGGGTTTTGAGAACCCAGTCTTTGGTGTGACAAGCTTGGTGGGCTTGGAGAATTGTTTTCTGTACTCACAAAAGCAGAATCTGTTTCCCATGTTCCCTTGTAAGACTGTTACACTTGTATGGGATTTTAGAAGACAAAAATATGTTTGAAATACTAACTTTCGCAGCCAGTTGATTTACCAGTTTCTATTTTGGCTTCTTTTTTCAATGTTATGATAATTTCTTAGTAAGCAAGTGTATAACAATGGTACCCAAGGAACTTGAAATACAATAATAATTTTCCACTCCCTACTTTATAATTGTATTCTTTCACTATCTTATATTCAATCAACAATTATCTGATAGCCTTCAATGGCTTTGTCAAAGACCCCAGTACCTTAAACTTTGCCAAGTCTGTGTCAGCTCCATTCTTCATGTTACCTGACTTTGCTGTGGCAGGTGGCTCCCAGTTATCTCATCTCCTTTCCCTGCTCAAACTTTTTGGCTATTTCTTCCCTTATCACTCCAGATTCTTTGTCCTGGTTAAGAGGTCTTCTGGCACATTTGGACATGTTGGAGGCTTCCTTGATTTCTCACTTCCCTCCATCTGCACTCACACCAGCAATCTTTCTGGCCACGTGGCATTAAATGATAATTGCAGGTTGCCAGATTCCCATTGTGTATTCCCTGCCAGGTCTTTCCCTTCTAATTCACACCATACATTAAGATGGGTGAAATGTTTTCATTTGCAAGTAAATGGATAGAAATGGAGACTATCAGGCTGAGTGAAGTAAACAGGTTAAGAAGGATAAAGGTCACATGTTTTGTATAATATGTAAATGCACAATCTAAAATATAAGCATGTGTAAACACATAGAGAATCATATATAAATACATGTATAGAATCTGTCTGTACGTTTAGGAATTTTTAAGAGGATTAGTAGGATTGGGGAAGGATAAATAAATTTATTTGTCATCTGTGCATGGCAATATTGACAAAAGGAAACTCACCGAAATCTATTGAATATTGATGAGTAGGCTAGTTGGGGAAAGGGAGACTGAGGTCATCAATATCATTAAGATTACTCAATAAGAGTTTGTAAACTTTTATGGTGAAATCTCTTAAATACTATTTTCATGCAATTTAAATAAAATGGGAGATAGGAATGCAAAACAGCTACTATCATAGGTGCGTGTTTTAATGGAAGTGAGAAGGACAAACAGACTACAAAAGTAGGCAAACATGTTCAAAATATATAGTTTTTAAATAGGTGTGAAAAATAAACAACAAGGCATGTTGACATTGACTTGAGAAAGGCTGAAGATGTGTGAGAGTGATGGAGAGATGAGTCTCATAAAGATACATTGTTTGAATATACAAAAATGTCATAATCAATTCCCTTGGAAAAAGTGAGAAAAAATTACTACAGATATATGTGCTATTTTTCTTATCTCATACGCTAGTAAGTCTTTTTTAATTTTTAAAGTAACAGACTTTAGTTGTATATAACTGTCATAATTGAAATCTAGGGTTTAAATTATTCTCCCCACTCTATCTGCACAATCATATATGCCGTTCCCAAAAGAATACCATTGCCAGATATATATTGCCAGAACCTTTCCCATGCATATACAAACATCAAGTGTCCATGAGTATAACATACTCACATAAGATTTTACCGATTATATCATATATAGGTTTCTTCTCACTTGACCGAGCAACCTGCGGTGTTCACTATATATGAAACATTGTACTTAATTAATCAGCCTGTACATGATCAGTGGAAATTTCAATGGTTTTAAATTATTTTAGACACATCTCATTACTGCTAATGTCTTTCCACTAGTGAAGTGAAAGAATATCATTGGAGCATAAGGAAAGTGGCTATAGTTTCCCATTCCCTACCCTTCCCCACCATTCTAATTTGTGATAGAGACTGCCAAAGAAGTATGGCTATAAATTCTTTTTAAAAATGTAGGACATTCTGCCAAGGAAATAGTCCCCTTTAAGAGAATGTGAAATTCAGTGGGACTTAACATTTGTGAACATTAAATGTTGACACATGACTGAGTTTTCTAATACATAATTAACTTTGTGTGTGTGTGTGTGTGTGTGTGTGTGTGTGTGTGTGTGTGTGTGTGTGTGTGTGTGTGTGTATTTTCTGAACCTGAGAGTGAATTCAGAGCCTGAGTGCTGTCCTGGAGACTTTGTACTTGAACCACAGCTCCATTTCCTATTTGTGGTGTTTCACTTGAGATTAGTGTCTCAGAGACTTTCCTGCTTGTTCTGACATGGATCCTCACAACTCAGGCTCCTGAGTAATTAGGATTACAAGCTTGAGCCACAGATGGCTGGTCATTATAATCCTCTGGTTCTCAGAATGACACTTCTCTATATTTTGCTGTTAAAACTGGCAGTTGGCACTTCATTGGCCTGGTTAGGGTAGGAGCATCTTCAGGGATTGTGGTCGCGGCCTTAGAATTGAATGTAAGTAATACCTTCCCCAGTAGCTAACATCCGTTCTCATCACTGTCTAAATAAAATTTATAAATTGAGAAATTGGCTTTCAAACTTGAATTTCTATTAGACATATTGTCTTATTATTAGACAAATAATGGACTCCATTATATTTTCATGTTTTTATACTACATATTTTGATAATATTCACTTTCATTACCCTCTTTTGCCTGTCTCTTCCCAGGTTTTTACATTTTTCCCTCTCTCTCCCTCCATCTCTTACCCTCCCTCTCTATGTCTCTCCCCTCCCTCTCTTTCTCTCTCATTCTCTGTCTGCCTCTCTGCTAGTATTTGCTTTTCACTTTTTGCCTTCATTCCACCTTTTAAACAAAGCCTCAAGTTCTAGCTTTCTCCTGGTTAATTGGAATTAAGATTTTTAGCCAAGCATCGGTGGCTCTTGCATGTAATACTAGCTACTCAATTTGCTGAGATCTAAGGATCCGGCTTCAAAGCCAGCCCAGACAGGCAATTCCATGAGACTCTCATTTCTAATTAATCACCAGAAAAGCAGAAATAGCTTTGTGGCTCAAGTGGTAGAGTCCTTGCCTTGAGCTGAAGAGATGGTGGGTAGTGCCCAGGCCCACAATTGAAACGCCATGACCGACCAAAAAGATAAATAAAACAATTCCTTAGATTTTTCTGTCAAACCATGGTCATAAATTAAATGTATTCATGTAGATAATATAGGAATTTAATGTTGTTGGCTTATTAACAACTATTTAAATTATTTTTGACAAATATAATGAACCATGCTTTATGAATCTCATCTTATTCTGAAATACTACAAAAATAGTAGAGTTTTCGGACCCTTCCTAACCTAATAAGAAGCCCTATTCTATATCAGAAGTATATATCAACCATTTCTTTCTCCTGTGTTCACCTTAATTTACATCTATTCCTTTATTATTTTTATTTGTTAATTATCTTTAAGTAGTTGTAGAAAAGAGGTGCCATGTGACAAAGCAGTTTATGAATACAGTGTCTATTAATCCAAGCCACCCCTACAACATTCCCACCCACCTCTGACACACCCCTTCCCTTATTTTTTGTAGTTTTGTAGTATATGAAATGAATTCCTTTTTAGAAAATTAATTTAGTTTATAGTTATGATAAAGAGGTAGTGTAGAGGGAATACAATTGCATGAGTCAGAAGAGAACATTTCCTTTCATGAAGCATCTTCTGTTTACTCACTCTCCCAATGAGCTCAACTACATTCTGCCCTTCCTCCCTTCATTTATCTACCTTTTCCCTACCCTCTTCTTTGAGGTAGCCAATTTCTGCTAATATTCTCAGGCTTTGACCTAGTCTTTCTAAAGGTTATAGAATTTGGGCAACATTGGCAGCAGTGATGGTGCAGCAGGAAAGCTCCCACAATGAAGCTCACAATCACATGCAAGGTAAGGTGTATGGAGAAGGGCGGACAGGACACAGCACACCAGAAGTACTGGACCCTCTTCTTCAGATAAATGTCCCAGAGCAAGCCCTCTGAGGCCCAGGAGCTCATGTGCTCATAAGCATACTGCTATTCTTCCCTCATGGCCAGCACAACAGCACAGCAGCACTGTACATGCTGGTGTTTGAGTCCCCAAAGAAGGCAGAAGTGTATGTGATGTCTGGCTAGGGTTTTGTTTGATGGACCCCACTTCTCCACAGCCCTGAAGTGTTCCCGTTTGGGTTCCTGGAAACAGTTACACTCCTGGCTCCATCCGCTTTGGGCACTGACCCTATGGAAAGAGAGAACTCCTGGGAATCTTGATATTACTTCCTACCCTTCACAGACGGTGTGAGCTGCACCAACATCCTGGTGGAGGTCTCCTGGTGGAGGAAGCCCACAGCTTCCAAGGCAAGTGGACATGCTTATGGCCCAGGCAGCGCTGCAGTTTCTCTATTGGAAAAACAAAAGCTGGACTGTGGTCTTCATCATGTATGCACAGAAGCATCATCCATCAAGCACGGGTCAGCCTCTGTATAATCCCTGCTCCACTTCATCTGGTTTCTGCTGCTGACCATGGATGGTGGCAAACTGACTATATTCATGTTGTTGTGCTAGCAGTGCCAGCCCTCCCTATGCAGGCACCTAATTCATGACAAGTACCTTGACAGGACAGGACAGAATAGGACAATTCTACCTCAGGGTGTATCCCAAGCTTTTGTCTTTCTATGGAGGTGCTCAACCACCTCCTGGCCTCCCTTACTCGTCACCTAAAATGTTCTTTCTTACTTATGCTCTATGTATTAAAAACTTATTCAAAGACAAGTTAACTGTTCATGGCTTTCATACTCACTGCTCTAAATCCTGAGATGTCTACAGTATGTCATTCTGCTTTGAGTAAAAACCCTCCAAATGGATTTTATGGAAGCTTACAACTGTTATACAAAAAAACAAGGACTGAGTAAATGAAGAATCAAGTACTTAATGATTAGACAACTCAATGTCCTGAAAAAAATTGCCCTTCATTGCTCAGGACATGGAATATAATTCCAGACAAAATTCAGCCAGGTATATTTTTAAAGAACCTTTAATAGGGCAACTACTCTTTCTTCACTTTCTAAAGAAGTATTTTGTAGAATCAAAATGATCTCTTCAAAGTTTTAGGAAAAATCAATAATAAATTTATTAATTCCTAGAGTTTTCTTGATTGGAATGCATTTAAATGTAAAATAATGAAATATGCATAGATTCCATTTGTCTCTTTCTTCCTTAAGTAGGCTTGATAAGTTTCATCTTTGAATAAATCATCTGAAGTTATTGATTACTTCACTTTTTAATTTTACAACTGTAGGATTTCTGATAAAGTACTCATTTGTTTTGGTTATTGGCAACTGGTTTCTTCTCTGCTTTGTTATTATGTATTTTGATCAGTCTTTTTAAATATATGTCCATTTATTGATCTATTCAGACACAGCTACTATTTTCATTGATTTGTCTCTGCTGTGTTCAAAAGCAGGGTTTTTAAGCCACTTAACAAAGTGATTCTTAAATATCCATAGAGGAGCAAAAGAAGAATAGAAGAGAATAGAGGAATAAAAGAGTATCAGTTTAAGCTTGAAATCCTAGCTACTCAGTAGGCAAAGAGCTGAGGATTTTGTTTCAAAGCCAGCCATGGGAGGAAAACCTGTGAGACTCCTATCTCCAAGTAAAAACCCCAAATGCTGGAAATGGAGTTTGTGGCTCAAGTAGCAGAGCCCTAGGCTAGAATTATTGATGTGAATTCCCAGTGTCCTGGTAAGTTGTGCTTTTTTTAGCAGTATAAATGTGTACAGTTTTTAAGCCCTTAATATAACCCACTTCATGTAGTATAAAGTTACACATGCTCTGATAAGTCTGTATGGTAATCACTGAAATTTAAAATTCGGTCTTCCCGAATTTTTCAGTTTTCATATGGTCATTTCTCATTTAGAAACAAATTATTTCAGATTTTATTTAAAGTCTGAGACTGGGACTTTTATTTGGTGTTTGATGCTGTTGCTCTTCAGCTAGTACTATATCAACTAAGCTATGCATGTAACTCATAATTTCAGATTTTTCAAAATGCCAGAGAAGGTAATAGTGATAATGCTATTAAGTCCTTCACCCATCTAGATACCCACATTTGGTTTGTTTGGGTTCCTAGTTTATCAGTATATTTATATGTCATAACTTTTGGTTTTGATTTTGTGCTGTTCCTGGAGCTTGAAATCAGTACCTTGCCCTCTCCTTGAAACTGGACATTGTTAGCACACATAATTATCCTAACTACTCAGAGAGCTGATATCTGTGAATCCAGGTTTTAATCCAGCCCAAGAAGGAAAGATGAGTTTTTTTAATCTCTAAGTAATCTCCCAAATGAATTTGGAAGGGAATCTGTGGTTCAAGGGCAAAACACCGTCCTTGAAGGAAAACACGTGAGTGAGAAGGTAAGGTCCCGAGTTTAAACCCCAATATCAGCATTCAACAACGTTGTTTTCCTTGAGCTTGATATTAAATTGCTCAGAAAATAATCAGCATTGTAGTAATGTTTAGCACTACTATTACAAACATCAGTTATATTTATTGATGTTATTCCATTATTTTCCTAAATTTTACTTACACATTAATATCCAGTAATGGAAAGACAAGATTACTCTTTCACAAGTATTTATGGCAGTTGAATATATGGATGAGAGGGGCATACAAGGAGTTTAGATTGAAAATAGATATTTACAAGCTCTTCACATGAGTAAATGATAGCTGAAGAAGCTGTGAGCATGTATGAAATAAGCTAAAGAAACCAGAAAGGAAAGACAAGGCATGATTCCGGAAAGCAAACAATTTTGGAAGGATAGAACACAAGGAAAGTATGTAGCTTTTGGTAAGAACTTTGTAACCCACCTACAAAGTGAGCACATTTGATTCCTTATTTCTAGTAGAAGGCATTTCAGTTAACTTTATTTTACAAAGTTAAACATGATTAACATTTAATTTTAACTGATCTCTCAGTTAAGCAATTAGTCTAGCCAGGTGCCAGTAGCTCATGCCTATAATTCTACCTATTCAGAGGGCTGAGATCTCCAGATCCTAGTTCAAAGCCAGGTTGGACAAGAAAGTCAGTGAGACACTTCTCGTCAATTAACCAGGAGAAAATTACAAGTGTCACTGTGGCTCAACATGGCAGCACTATTCTTGAGTAATAAATCTCAGAATTTGAACCCAGGCCCTGAGTTCAAGATCTCTGAAATTATTCTTAAAATAACTTGTTCTTAGTAATTATTTAACTTGTCTAGAAGAATGTTTTAAACTTTGGGATTTTTTATTTCATGTTGACAGCATGGTTTTTTAAGATATGCAGAGAAAAAATATTTATAGTCAGAATTGGTTTGGTTTCCTTTGTATTACAGATTGCTTCTACACCCAAAATCAGGTGGAAAGCAGATGGCCAAATCCTGGCTCTTGGCAATGGAAATGGATTTGTGTTTCTATTATCAAAGAAACAAACTTATGAAATGATAGTCTTTATATATAACACCTTAATAGTAACTTTAAAATTATCATTACTATTATTATTAATATTATTAGTTTTTGTTAGTTGTGGGGCTTGAACTGTGGGTCTGCACGTTGTCCCTGAGCTCTTGAGCTCATGGCTAGTGCTCTACCACTTGAACAAGATTACACTTCACATTTTCTGAACGTTTAATTGGAGATAAGAGTCTCATGGACCCATAGTTCTCAGCGTCCCTAGTAGCTAGGATTACAAGTGTGAGCCACTGGCTCCTAACAGTAAGATTATTTGGAAAAAGACAAAAACCCATGATTGTACCTTTACAATATCACAATCTGACAATTGTATCTGTAACGTTAGTTGTATGAAGTAACCATAGGCAGCAATCAGTTGTAGATCTCACCATGTCCTGTCCAATGCTAGATATTATTTCATTAATTTATTTTACTTTTTCCTAACAAAGTTCATTATGAATGTCCAACAACACAATTTGCTATTGAGCACAAAGAACTCTTCAGCATATTTATTCCAACAAACAGCATTTTGCACTTGTTCTTTAAAAAAAAAAAACTTTGCCAGTCCTAGGGCTTGAAATCATGGCCTGGGCAATCTCTCTGAGCTTCTTTTGCTCAAGGCTAGCACACTACCAATTGAGCCACAGCACCACTTCCAGTTTTTCTGTTTATGTCATACTGAGGAATCAAATCAAGTGCTTCATGCAGGCTAGGCAACCATTCTAAAACTAACCACATTCCCAGTCATTGGGAATTATTTTGTTGTTGTTGTTTTAAGATAGGGTTTTTCTATGTGTCCTTCTGTTGACCTAAAACTTGGGGTGGTCTCAAGCTAACTTCTAAATTAGCCTCTCTATTTAAATGATTTATTGTTTCCCATCCCCTCCACAAACTATATCAACATCAAATACAGTGAAAACAGCGGTTATTACTTTGGCCGGGGGGTGGTGGCAGGGGGCGGGGAGCAATGGGAGGGATGGGAAATGGGAAGGGATGGAAAGGGGAAACAAAGGAAGCGGCAACAATGCTTGATAAGAAATATACACATTATCTTGTCCATTTAATTGTAACTCCTCTATATTGTATTTTCACAATAAAAAAAGTCAGCCTCTCAATTTCAGAGATATCAGACATGCACCAACATATTCAGCTCAGGATTCTTTGTAAGAGAATTCTTTCAGAAATAAAGTTATTCTGTCTTCCTTGGACTGGATGTCTTTTTGCATTCGGCACTGGTAATCACATTTCTTGTACTGGTGTGTTTCTCCTGCTAGATCAATAGAAATATTTCAGGCTCCCAACTGGAAACGGAGCTGTGTCACCAGCAACATCACAATCTTGTAAAAAGTAGCAGCTGGCATCATGTGTATGGCAGCCAGCTGGACCTCAACTATCTGATATCTTTGTTCTCCAACAATTCAATCATTTCTATGCACAGTCTGAAAACAGTCATAAGTAATTTTTTATTTATTCCATCCTCTTCCCAGCTACTTGCCATTCTGAGCTATGTATGTTTTAAATCCTGTTAAACATTAATTACTATTTCCTCCCACTTTCAAAAGTAACATATATGTCTTAATTTAAAATTCATTCAAACATGACAAAAACGTTAACATAGTTGCTGTACACCATTGGTTCATGTTTTAACTCTTAGCTACTGTAGAGGCCAAAAATGGAGGATCCTGGTTTAAAGCGGCCTATGCAAAATAATCTGCAATATTTCTCCAATTAAGAAACTAAAATCTGGGTTGGGAAGGTGGCTCAGTGGTAGAGCACTTTCCTTGCATGCATGAGGCCCTGGGTTCGATTCCTCAGCACCACATAAGCAAAAAGAAAGAAGCCAGAAGTGGTGCTGTGGCACACGTTGTAGACTGCTAGTCTTGAGCTGAAGAGGTGAGAGTGTCCAGGCCCAGAATTCAGGCCCACTACCGGACCCCCCAAAAAAGAAAGAAAGAAAGAAAGAAAGAAAGAAAGAAAGAAAGAAAGAAAGAAAGAAAGAAAGAAAGAAAGAAAGAAAGAAAGAAAGAAAGAAAGAAAGAAACCAAAATCTAAGCTGGTGCCGGTGACTCAATCCTGTAACCCTTGCTACTCAGGAGGCTGAGATCAGAGGATCACAATTAAAGCTAGCCTGAACAGGAAAGTCTGCGAGACTATCTCCAATAAACCACTACAAAACTGGAAGTGGCACTGTGGCTCAAGCAGTAGAGTACTCGCCTTGAGCTGAAGAGCTGAGAGATAGCACCCAAGACCAGAGTTCAAGCCCCATGACCCACAAATAAAAAGAAAGAAATCAAAATCCAGAAGTGGAAATGTGGCTTAAGTAGTAGAATGGCAGCTTTGAGCAAAAAGACTAAGTAAGAGTAATATGTGTACTTTAGACTCCATTATTTACTCATGGAACACACACACACACACACACACACACACACACACACACACACAATCTACATTCTCTTAGACTTCCATTCTTGAGCAGTATTCCATGCCATTAACTTAATGCATATTTTCTCCAAATCCTTATGGTAGGGAATAAAGTACTTTTGTACATATGATAATGCAACTTTTGAATTTTTGGTTTTGAACTTTTTTTGTACTTATGTGAGAAAACAGCATTTTTTGAACACTAAATAGAAATCACTGTTGTTGGTAAATAGGTGGGTGACAGATTGACAGATGCAGATAATACCACTTGAAAATTTTCTTCTTTAAATTTAAATATATAATATATAATACATATACACACATATGTATGTATTTAAAATTTCTGCCAAGATTTTATTTCCATTATAATGATCTATTTGTTCCATTATATAAATTTAACATATTGTATATTTCACAGGAGATTAATATTTATAAAATTTTCTTTCTTTGCGAGACTAAGTCCTACAGTGTGGACCAGACTTACCTCAAATCTTTATTCTTCTCTGTTTCAAGTTCCTGAGTAATGGCTGGAATTACCATGTGGTAGCATAGTACCATATCCACCTATATTATTTATATTTTGTATACTTGAAAATTAGTGTGAACAGCTTTAAGCCATAGTATCATCATGAATTTGAATGAATTTAATTCTGAGTGAATTCAAGTATGTTAGACATACCTGTAATCCCAGTACCCAGGAGGATTTAAGTTAAAGAGCAGCCTGAGCTACCCAGCAAGTCCTTGTCCACAAAGCCAACAATTTGTGTGTGTGTGTGTGTGTGTGTGTGTGTGTGTGTGTGTGTGTGTGTGTGTGTGCGGGCCCTAGGGCTTGAACTCAGGGCCTGGGCACTGTTCCTGAGGTTTATGCTCAAGTCTAGCACTCTACCACTTGAACCAAAGCTCCACCTCCAGCCTTTTTAGAAGTCATTGGAGATGAGTCTCATCCACTTTCTGTCCAGGCTGACTTAGAAACAAGATCCTCAGGTGTCAGCCTCTTTTTTAAGTAGGATTACAGGTGTGAGCCTGTAGTAGTTGTTGTATAACTGTTAAGTAATATGGTAAACATCATGCCATTTTATACTCCCCCCCCAGCAGTGTTTGAGTGTTGCACACACAACTAACACACAACCTGCTCCATGTTTGATGACATCCAGGTCTCATAATCCTGTGAGATAAGTATTGTTATGCTCACTTTACCTATGAAGAATTTGAAGTCCAGAGACTTTAGTTAACTTTCCATCCCCAGCTAGTATACAGTGCAGCCTGTATTCAAATTCAACTATGTTTTTTTTTTTTAAATTTCAGAAATCATGGCGTCAGCATGTGTTCTAGTCAACATGTATTCTAGCTTGTACTGCTCTTTACAGGTGCTGTTCTCTGCCTGATAGATTAAATTTCTCCTGTATGTATGGCTTATTCCTCACTCTTTAACTGTTTACACCCCCTCTCATAAGCTAGGGAAATAAAAGTGATGAGAAGAACCGTTTTTGAAGAGGAAATTGATAATGGGATTTGAACTTGCTATTACATATTAGTCTGAACTTATTCCATGTGAGTTATGCCTCCAGCACTATTTCTGTTTTTTTTTCTTTTATATTGTTATTATAAAGATGATTTAAACAGAGGTTATAGTCATATAATTTAGGTATGAGTATATTTCTTTTTGGAAATATCAGCCCATCCCTTGCTCTCTCAGTTTTTCTCTCCCACTGGTTTGTTTTTTTAATTAACTTCCTTATTATTATTATTTTATTAATATTGTGATGTAGAGAGCTTTGTTACATAAGTGAGGTAATGACTACATTTCTTTTGTCTTTATTTTTGTTATAGTCAGTCATGAGGCTTGAACCCAGGGCATGGGCACTGTCCCTGAGCCCTTTCGCTGAAGAATCGCACTCATCTTGAGCCACAGATCTATTTCCATGAGTGCATTTCTTTGTGGACAATATCACCCTTTCCTTTCATCTCTTCCAGTTTTCCTCTACTTCCCTGTCAACGTCTAGGGCGTCGGGGTCCCTGGATAAGGGTCGTGAAATCAAAAGGACATAGGGGATGCAGAGTCCAAAGAACAATTGCCACTGCATGCTGTGATTTATTATTAGTGGGTATTTAAAGACAAGCAAGCATGATCTTTGCCAAGATTTGGTCAGAAGACATTCATACAAAAAATTTCAACAGATACATTTTTATTTGACCTATGAGACAATATCTTGATATATTATTATCTAAACTATTTTAGAACAAGCTCAAACCACTTCTCCAATTTCAGGAAAATGCTTGACCAGCTGTTCATCTATGCTTAAGCAGCCAGAAGATCTACTTCCTCAGCTCCCAGGAGTCTATGACATGTGTTTTGAGATAGGGAGAGAAAACATTTTCCTTCTCTAGCCCGGCATACCAAGAGCTTTCCTAATCCCAAACACAGTCCTCAGATAATCCTGAGGCTGAAGCCTGCATCATTCTGCCCCCTCAACATAGACCCTGAGTCTTCACACTTCCCCACCAACAAGTTGCATAGTGCACTTTCAACATAGTCTCAACTGAGTACCACTGCTCCATATGTTCATCTTTTGTGCCTCCATTTCTCTGCCCCCTTTACCTTCCCAAAGAGAAATAAATGAAAAAAATGACAAATATGTCTAAGACAAGCAAAAAGGTGAGGTAAGTTGATGTTAGGTGAAATGAACCTGAAGATAAGGATTCAAATGTTTTTGCTTTCATGCAATTGATTCTAACATGCTTATAAGATGATTTCTTTGTTGCTTTGTATGTGCCTCCCTCACGGTATAAACCCTGCTTTCACTGTATATGATGTAGGTATAATTTGTGGAGGGGAAGGGAAAAAACAATTGTTTAAATAGGTGTACAGGTGGGCCCATTCCAACAATGAGATGTACAAATCGTTATGTCGAAAAACGAAATTTACAACTTTGGCCAGTGGGGGGGTCTTACGGAGCGGGGGGGGGGGCTGGTGGGAAGGGGTGGGAAGAGGAAACAAAGGAGGGGGCAAAAACGAAAGAAAATAAAGAAAATTATTATCTTGTTTCTGTTTCCTGGTCACTGGTTATTTTTGAGGTAGATTGTGTGTGTGTGTGTGTGTGTGTGTGTGTGTGTGTGTGTGTGTGTGTGTGTGTGTGTGTGTGTGTGTGTGTGTGTGTGTGTGTATACTGGGACTTGAACTCAAGGAGCTGACCTTTAGCTTTTTTTAGTCAAGGCTGACACTCTACAACTTGAACCAAACTTCCACTTCTGGAATTTGAACTGTTAATTGGAGATTAAAGTTTCACAGATTTTCCTACCTGGGGTAAACTTAAATCCACTTTCCTCAGGTCAAATCCTTCTAAATAGCTAGAGTTACAGCTAGATGTGAGTCACTGGTAGTGCTTGGCCTAGCTTCTTTTTATTAAGGAGTTGAAATGTAAAAGAAATTTGCAATAGTAGAACAAAAGAAATCAATATAACTTACGCAGCTTCATTAAGTTTTAATAATTTGTCATATTTGATATGTACAGAACAACATTTTTGTAAATGCCCCTGAAATTTTGTTTTTATCTGGGTTTTTTCCTCATCATCAACTTGATTTTATAACTTTTAAACTAATAAATATTGATGAGAATATGCCCAGAGGGCATTATATTTTGTTGGCTTTCATTAGGAAATGGTTCAAGCTAACACATGTCATGATAAATTCTTGTACTGGAACCTCATGATACATTCACATTCTTAGTCAGAAGGCATCAGAGCCTGTTACGAATCATCTAAACCTGACAAAACCCAGACTGAGGTCTTGTGATGACTTTCCTCTATGTCATTGTCTTAGAGAGCAATTCTGAATCTCCAGTGACCATGACAGAGTCCTCCTGGACCCTCTCAGAACACAGCCAAGATAATCATTCAAGCATGATGGGAGATTGGTGTCTGCTTCCTATGAGGAACAGCACAGGAACTGTTAGTTCCTTAAACTGTCCTCTGTACTGAGGATTCCTCATTGAGCATGGAAACCTAAGAATTAAGGAGACATTAAACTCTTTCTTCCTTCTGCAGGTTGTGGACCGGTTTTCCTTCTGCTGCTGTCATCTTCTGTGGAAAGAAATGATCTAGAAGCCATTTTGCTTATTCTAGGCCCTTAGTTTAAGTCTGGGATTTATATTTAGACAAAAAGATATGTAGTGATAAAAAAGTGAATTAATATTTTTTCTATTCTATTTATTACTCAAATATATTTTCAAATACCAATAATTCTTTTTTTGTGTGTGAAAATACCGTACAGAGGGGTTACAATTACATGGGCAATGTAATGAGTATATTTCTTATCAAGCACGGTAGCCTCCTCCTTTAATTCCCCTTGCCATCCCTTCCCATCTCCCACTCACTGCCCCTCCCCCCAGCCAAAGTTGTAAAGTTCTCATTTCAACATAACTAATTCTACATCTCATTGTTGTAATGGGTCCACCTGTATCCCTATTTAAATGATTTGGTTTTTTTCCCTTCCCTTCCTCAAATTATACCAACATCAAATAGAATGAAAGCAGGGGTTCAAACGTGAGGGAGGAACATACGAAACAACAAATAAATCATGTTATAAATATGGTAGAAACAATAGCAAGAAAGAACAACCATTTGAACACTTATCTTGGGGTTCATTTCACCTAACATCAACTTATCTGAGCTTTTGTGCTTGTCTCAGAAATATACTAGTTATTGCAAATAAGGGAAACCATGGGATCTAGGTTTCTTTGGGCCTGGCTTATTTCACTTAATATAATTTTGTTCAAGTCGTTTCATTTCCTAACAAATGGGGCAATGCCTTTCTTTCTGAAGGAGGCATAGAATTCTATTGTGTATATATACCATATTTTCTTGACCATTCATCTACTGTGGGCATCTTGGTTGGTTCCATTTCTTAGCTATGGTAAATAATGTTGCAATAAACATAGTTGTGTTGGTAGTTTTAGTATGGTCTTGTTTGTGGTCATTTCGTTAAGTGACTAAAAGTGGGATTGCTGGGTCTTAGGGGAGCTCTATGTGGAGTCTTTTGAGGAACCTCCATACTACTTTGCAAGGTGGTTGAACAAGTTTACACTCCCACCAATAATGCAGTAAGGTTCCCTTCTGTCCACATCCCCTCCAGCATCTGTTGTTATTAGAGTTCTTGATTATAGCCATTCTATCTGGAGTGAGGTGGTATCTCAATATTGTTTTGACTTGCATTTCTTTTATGGCTAGGGAGGTTGAGCATTTCTTCATGTGTCTACTGGCCATCCTTCTTTCCTCTTCAGAGAAGTTTCTCTTTAAGAACTACACTATAATTTTTTAGAAAAACTAACTCACAGCCCAACAAAATAAGCACCCAGAATTGAGTATTCATATGTGGGAGTTGAATCAAGTGCTGAAAGGCACATTAATGAGCACATGAAGGGTGGAGAAATACAGTTATAAAATCAAATTCATAATTAAAATGAATGAATATGTCATTTTAAAATGCATTTAATTTTACATGCATTTAGTTTTATAACTAATCTTTACATGCCTCTTGCTTTTTGTACTTTTAGGTTATCTTTCAATCTCTTTTATGTAGGCAATGCATGGACCATGTCACTGGTACCTATCCCTCTTATGTTGCTGAGATTAATGGTATGAGTATTCATGCTTCACTTGTTTTTGAGATTGGTATGCATACATTTTTGGCGAGGCTATGTTCACATTGTGATGCCGTAGATCTCTGACTTCTAACAAATATTTATCATAGATGTGAGATAGCATATCAGGCAATTCAAAGTCTTTAATCTCATTTTCAAGAAATAAAGTATGTTTTCAAAAATTACATTCAAAATGACAAGCAGCAAAATAACTCCTTACATTATCTGATTAGTGAAACTATATTTTCACACTTACTTACCCTATATTTTAACAGGAACAAACCTATTTTAATATTTATGCCAGTGATTAAACTCAAATTGTAGGCATGCAACAGTGCCTGACATCTGTAATCGTAGTTATTTGAATGCTGAGACCTGAGCATAGTGGTTCAAACCCAGCCTGAGCAGGAAAGTCTGTGAGTCTTTTGTCACCAAATCATCACAGAAAAAAACAAAAATATCACTGTCGCTCAAGTGCCTTGAGCCAAAGCATCCTAGTTCAAGCCAAAGTTCAAGCCATAGGAATGTCAAAAAAGAGATTAAAATCATATTGCCTTCAATCACTCATTTAGACAATCTGTAGTAGGGCAGGCTACTGGAGTTCACATCATTAACTGAAGAGATAGAATTTGAGATGATCACTGTTCAGCATCAGTCAGCAAGGAAAGTAATAAGATCTGCACATCGAAAACCAGGCATGTTGGAATGCACTTTTGATCCCTCAAATTCGCCGACAGAGGTGAGGAATTTAGACTCTGTTTGGCCCTCAGCAAAACTGATAACCTATGAGCAAAGTAAATCAAAAAAGGAATGTTGTTTAGCAAACAAAATAAATCCATAGTCATGTGCTAAAGAAGGAAAGGAAAAAGAACGAAGAAAGAGAAAAGAAAGGAGGGAGGGAGGAAAATAAGAGGGAGGGAAAAAAGAAAGGGAGAAAGAGAGGTATAAATAAAAATCTCAGCATGTGTTAGATGTTAATAATGACACTAAATCTTTTTAGCTATTATGCCATCATTTATTTATTTGGCAGAAACATTTTGTGTGAAGCCTACATAAACCCCAAACTGGACTTAGACATCTAATAGCTATCTCATTTTTATGTTTCCTGTTTGCAACACTGCTATTTTATCCTATTGATTAGTGTGAATTCTATGACCAATATAAAATCACATTTGGAATAAAACAGTTACTAGGTGAGACCTTCCTGGATAAGGTTGTGTGGGGATCCTGGTGGGGCCCTGTCAGGTTCAAGGGAGAAGCTGGTACTTACAAAGGTTCTGTGGTGTAACTGGCCAGGGCTTTGAGGGTAGAGGTCAGTATGGGTAGGGCTATGAGACAGTAGGGAGGGGACCGGAAAGACTAGACTAGTTCGGGGTGGGATTTCCAGGGGAACAGGGCATGGCTTTAGGAAGAAGGCCGACAGGTGGCCTGTTTGTCAGTATAAGAAGGCAGGGCAAAAGGGGAGCTTGTTATTTGCAGACAGGACTTTGAAATGGAAGAACAAGGCTACAGGGGAGAAGGGTTTCTGGTGGAGCACTGAGAGCCTCCACGGGATAGGCAGGGTGGGGTTTCCCATGGAGCAGGGAGGGGAATTGAGGGAAGAGGCTGACAGAAGGCAGTGTTTCTGGTGGAGGAAGGCAGGGCTATCAGTGAGAGGCTTTTTGGGGGTGTGGCTTTGAGAGGGAAGGGCGGTGCTCAGAAGGAGTGGGCTAGTAAGGGGTAAGGTTTCTAGTAGAGCATGGTAGGACTTTGAGGCATGTGGTAAGGTGGAAGTGATGTTTCTATGGAGCAGGATGTGGTAGCAGTTGACAAGCCTTATTAGGAGGGCTTTGTGTAAACAGGGAGAGAATCCAATGGACTAGACTAGTGAGGATGAGGTTTTCAGTAAACCCAGCCACAACTTGCAGACAGGGAGTACAGTTGGGTGGGTATTTCAGTATTGCAAGGCAGTACCAAACCTACTGTGGCTGGGTTTCCAGTAGGGCAACCTTAAAAGAAGGGACTAGGGAGGGACAGGGATTTCCAATTGAGCCTGACGAGGATTCCAGAGGGAAGCCAATTGATGCAGTGGTTTCAGGTGGAGCAATTTGGGTGTTGAGAGATCGGATAGAGTGATGGGTGTTTTCTGATGGAGCAGGGCAGGGCTTGAAGCATTGGGGCAAGCTGGAGGTGGAGCTTTGGGAAGGAGTGGAAGGGTTTCAAGGGTACAGGATAATTACAGGCAGGACATCTGATAGAGCAGAGTGTGGATCCGAGGGAGGAGCCCAGAAGGCAGGTTTATCTGGGGAGCAAGGCAGGGCATAGAGGGAGTGGATGTGGGAGGTGGGGAGGCATGTGGTGGAGCAGGAGGAGTTTTCCAGGGAGGTGGTGAGCTGTGCGAGAAACTTCAGGTTTAGCAAGGCAGAGTTTCAAGAGCAGGTATAGGGAGGTGGAACGTTTTTGGAGTAGCATGGTAGGCTTTGTGGGAGGAGGTAGGTTCAGTATTGGGCTTTGAGAAGTAGGCTAGTAATAGAGGGGGTTTCTGATGAAACTGGGAGGAACTCCATGGGGAAGCCTGGTTGGGGACAGGGTGTGAAAGGAAAAGAGCGGCTTGGAGGGACAATTATATGGGAGGGGCCAGACTGGGAGGGGCTAGAGTAGTTAGGGGGTTGTATCCAGTGGATAAGGGAGGGATTCTTGGTGAACTAAGGCAGTACATAAAGGGAGGAGATAGGGATGTGGACTGGTTTCTGGTAGTGCCGAACAGACTTCTAGGAAGGGGTGGAGTGGAAGAGGGATTTCCCTGTAGCAGAGCAGGACTTTCAGGAAGGGGTCAGGTTGCAGTCAGGGCTTTGAGAATTCATAGAAGGACTACCAGAGAGTAGGTTAGTTAAGGGTGGGCTTTCTAAGGAAGAAGATGACTGGAAGGGCGTTTCCAGTGGATCAAGTCAAGTTTCCTGGGAGGGGAGGATAGGAAACTGGTAATGCATTGAAAGTGAAGAGAAGGGCTAGAAAAAAATAGTTAGTACTAATAAATGCAACATAAGACTACCATTTTCTGTCAGTGTAGAATTAAATTACTTTTATGTATGAGAGAGATACTGGATAAACTAACCAAGTAATTCCTTCCTAGTGAACTTTTTCTAATAAAACCACAGATCACATCAGGCTCAGGGGAACAAAGTAGATTAAGACATATGAAGCACTGGACTTGATTCCCCACCACCACCTTTGGAACACAAAAACTATAAACTGTCTCATTTAGTCATAATGGACACTCTATTGTCCTCAAATTATGAATTAATAGAATTTTTCCTCTGAATATTTTAGAAATACTAAAATCAATTAAATAGTAATGATTTAACTTTATGCTTCTATATTGAACTTAAACTAAAACTAAATACTTAGCAAAATATAAAATATACAGAATGTTCAATCTTCCAGCATTAATTTTAATCTAAAAGAATTTAAAACTAGAAAATTGTCATATGGTGAGATTGCAGTATGGTTTTCTTTTCAATCATCCAAATGGTGACTTGAGCAATTATCATTGGATGCACCAATACTTAAAACGTATCCAAGAATATAAAGCAGTAATATGCAGACCTTGAAGAAACTCAGAGGGCACCATAAAATGATTTTGGAATAAAATTAATGACTGCTTCCACTAGGAATTGATCTTCATGAGGCCCACAAATATTTTCCAGAAGAAAGGTCTATATTGAAAAATAATGTAAAGAAATCAGGCAAGCAGACCATGATGTAAACATTATCCAATGAACAACATCTACTGAGGCATGATTGAGACCCTTCATTTACCTAGGGTACAGTACTGAGTTATGTTCTTCCCTGAAGGCAAATAACAGGCAAAGCAGCGAAAATACAGTAATCATTATCAAGATATTAAATGTACAGAATGAACTCAATGAATGTATTGCTAGAAAGTAAAGATATATTTATGAAATAAAGACTAAATTTAATATTCCCAATATCTGGCCCTGTGCTCTGAGAGGGGTACAGGCCAAGTCACAAGGAGAATGGAGTGAAGTAAAATAGTATATATCAGTAGTTCCCAAATACAGTGATGAAAGCAACAGGGGAGAAAATCAACATGACCATCATAGGATTTACAACAATGAAAATCAAAGGAGAATTACAAAGGATGCCCTTGCAAATTTGGCAGAACTGTGAACTGATATATGGTCAGAAAAGTGTCTGGCAGTGACTTCTAAAACATGTGGAGTGATTACAGGAAACTACCTGGTACCCACATAGTGCCACAAGAAGAGATGAACTTATGAATTACAGGATATTGAATAATCATAAAGGTCTTGCTTCAGTAGTACAGAGATAAACTTTAATAAACTGTTGTGAAAAAACTAACACATTATAAACCAAGACAAGGAAAATTATATGTATATATATATATATATATATATATATATATGACTCTACTGTGTGAAACAATAGAATTCAAGAAATCAAATTAAGTAATGTACATACCAAGTAATAAAAGTAATGCAAAAGAATAGCATAATTAAGGTAATCTTTCAACAATACGTATTTTATTTGAAGAGTGCTGTTTATGAATAATTTGCTTTCCTTACAGATTTTGAATGAACAAAAACAACAGCAAGAAACAAAACAAAACAAAAACACTTGATAATAAAGGTGGATGCCAGTATCCCATCAATATTCCTATATAAACAGGAGGCTAAGATTGAAAGATCAAGGTTCACAGCCTTTTGCAGTAGCAATCCATGAAACATTTATGTTCACTTTTGCAGACAAAGGCAGAGTGAAACCTTGGCTCAAGTAGTATAGCTTCAGTCATGAGTGAAAAAAACAAGCAAGAGTTTGAGGTTTGGAGTCTAATCTCATTACTACACACACACACACACACACACACACACACACACACACACACACACACAGATTTGAGGCTTGGAGTTTCTCTTTACTACAGAGAATAGAGGGAGGGGGAAGGAGAGAGAGAAGGAAAGGAAGAGGGAGAGGGAGAGAGAGGCAGAGGGAGAGAAAGGGAATATTAAGCTTATAAAGTGAATCTATTCTATAAAAATATCATTTTCAAAATAATACATCTGTAAGAATACATGTGAGGATTTCTACAGTAGAGTCATGAGCCCTGGAAAGGGATAAGAGATCGAAAAGCCATCTCAAACAGCACTCAGAAGAATGAAAGCTATGCCCTGGAAGGGTCAAACAGTCAAGTGAAGACAGCCACATAATTTTTTGCCTTAAATTTATTTAAGTTAGAGCTGTTAGGACACTAAAAGATTAAGGCCTTGGAGATAATATTGTTGTCTGTGTTACGGTTGATATGATTATTGCTCCCTTCTGCACCCTAACAGTAAGGGAGTTACATACACAGTGACAACTATGTATACAAACAATACCTCATGTTAATGACTAGATTATGCCATAGTTTGTGCACATACCTGTAACCACTGACAAAAACCCTGTAATAAAATGAATATAAAGCATATTAAGAAGGATTTTGCGATCCAGAACAATGAGCCTTCTGATCCCCAGGTGTATTCTTTCCTATCCCTCTCTGTGATTTCTCAGTTCTTTGTCCAGGTATCCCATCATCTGTGCTGTTCTATTGTTGCAGTTAGTGACAGTACTGATATTCAGAACACCTCAAAACAAACTGTGGAAACACACTTTCCCAA
This sequence comes from Dipodomys merriami, assembly GCF_024711535.1. Taxonomy (NCBI): domain Eukaryota; kingdom Metazoa; phylum Chordata; class Mammalia; order Rodentia; family Heteromyidae; genus Dipodomys; species Dipodomys merriami. Next base: position 298,074 of record NW_027206493.1, on the reverse strand, counting down.
CTTTTCTTTTTCCAAAGAAGATCCTCAACAGTAATGATATGAACACCTCTAAACAAACTGTTGATACACTTTTTCCCAAAGAAGATACATAAAATTATATGAGCATCTGGAAAGACAATAAAGCAGTCATCCTGTGATACACTAGCAAGGAAGTACATTTCTGGAGTATTGTTACTTCTGCTAATATAAGAGATGGATAAGTGTCCCTTTTATACAATTGGTATGTGGTTTTGCATAAATTTTCACAAACATATATACATTGTGAAATAATATGATTTATTTCATAGGTCACAAACTGACTGGAGTGAATGACCCTAAAGTCTTATCTCAGTTGCCTGAATCAGACTTAGATTAATCTGAATTGGTTAATTATTAATATTTCTCCATGAAACTCAACAACATAGAATGAAGTTTGAGGGTCGGGTCATCCCATACCTCTAAGGTTTTTATGTGTATTAGAGTAATACACACCTACCCTGCTCACTGCTCACACTCATTGCACACAGAAGTGTTATAATGGTCTTCAGATCATAAATATGCTAGAGCCTAAAGTAAAATGAGATGAGCTGTACATTCTCAACGCAAGAGGGAGGATCACCCCTGCAATTTTTCTCAGTGGAGAATACTTCCTATACCTTTTACTGACTTAGCTTCGACTCTGTACACTACCATTATTAGGGAGAGTCACACTGAATATGCAGCAACAATACTGCAGCAACCTTAGCTGCCTTTGAATTGTACCTCCAATGTTGAGACCAAGGTCAATCCTGCAATTTAATCACATATTTAATGACATCTGATCATTTCAAGCCCTGGTTTAAAATCCAGCTATCAATGCTCTTACCAGTGTGAAAGGTCTCACTCATTTAGGTTTTTTGTTTATCTTCTTGTATTTCAGATACTGATTAGATGTTGGTTTTTGAGATCGAGCTTTTAGTTTGCATTTGATTTGTGGAGGTGATTCCAGGTGAACGGCATATATTGTAATGTAAATAATTTGATGTTTTGACATATGAATTTAATTTTGGCAATTGAGGAAGTGAATACACATCACTTACAAAAGTTTCTTTATATGTGTTAGTATTGCTTTATTGTGAACTTCCTTAAAAGCAGTCATAGTAGCACATATCCTTAATCCCATCTCTTCTGTCACTGAGACAAGGCTTGAAACGTCTAGATCATTTGTCACTTCATAGTGAGAACCTTTCTACAAAGAAGGGGGAGAGAATAGCAAAAAGAGCAAATTAACCTACCATCAGTTTTGTTATATATTCCTTACACTTTGTCATTAAGACCACCATAATAGTACTTTTTATTATTCCTTACAATGCTCTTTCCCTGTTCTGAGCTATCCTTTATGGGTCTAAAAGAAATTAGAAATATACTTCAGGAAAGTATTAAGCATATAATATGCAATGTTTGCCTAAATTGTCTTGTTATTGGAAAGACACTTGTATTTTTTTATTCTGGTAACAAAGATTATAAACTAAGTTACAATTGTATTCCAGATGGAACACAGACTAGAAACATGAAGGGCAGCACTAAAGAATGCTACTGGTACCACTAATATAGTAAATAAATTTAGGCAAACCTCCTTTAGAATAAAAGCCACAGGACAGCCCCAACATTACTTTCATTGTTTCATGTGAAGAATAGAATATTTTTTTTAGTAAAGACAAATTTTCACAGATATTACCATCAATTGGGTAAATATTTCTGAAGGCATTCAGAAAGGATGCTGTGACCATGGTGAGAGAAGCAGATTTATCTGGGACTTATTCAAAACACCATTCCAAGCACTGCACCTGCACTAGAGTAGTTTTAGTGCTCATGACAGTTCTGCAATTTAGGAAAGGAATTCAATATATCACTCAAAAAGACCTAGCCAACAAGGCCAAGCAAATTTCCCAAGTACCTAAGACTGACCATAATTCAAATCCAGTTTTCCACAAGGCATATCTGAGGCAATTTTGTAAATGTCACATTCATTACCTTTTAAGAACTATGGAGTAGATGAAGCCACATTATCTTCTTCATTATGGTTATAATGGCAACAAAATTGCTACAGAATATAAATATTTTTAAATGAAAAGGGTATGGGTAATGACTTATATCAAATGATCTTTGTATCAAATAAAGATCGGTTTAATTTCTAGAGATATAGCTGAATGAACATCATACAGCTTTCAATGTTTGTGGAAGTAATTGGTGTAACAGTTTAAGGAGTAACAAATCCATGTCAACGACACCTATGCTTATGAACACAGGGTTTTATCATTAAGTACCTTGAATGCACATGGAATAGTTTGTTAGTGATATATAATCCAAAAGGAATATTTTTTTGTGAATAGGTACTTTGTTGTACTAAAAAAATCTATTCACTGTTCCAAAACATGTATTAATTTAATGGATAGTATTGTTATTACTATAATGTATGTATAATATATGTAATGTTATTATAATATATAAATGATATATGTATAGTATAATTACTGATATTCTATTACTACTATAAATTATATATGTATAAAATTTGTTTTATTATTATACTGTGAAGGATACAAGGAATGACTTTATTTAAATAAACATATTTGTATGTTTTAGGTGCATGTTATTTTTGTGCCAGTACTGAGGTTTGAACTATGGCCTGGTGTTTTCCTTGAGCCATTTTGCTCAGTGCTAGCAGTTTACAACTTGAACCCCAGGACAACTTCATACTTTTTTCTTGGCTAATTGTCTGTATGAGTCTCAGAGTTATTTTCTGTTTGGGCTAGCTTCAAACAGCTATCTTCAGATCTCTACCTACTAAGTAGCTGTGATTATCCGTGGCATGTTCTTAAGTCATTATTATTGAGTGTTCAATAATATTTTGATATTTCATTTCTAAACCAATTCAGAATAAACAACTACTTATTGGGTAAAACTTTATTTTGCAACAGAAACTGTAAGGACCCTTACTTTAAAATCAGTTTTCAAAGGTATTGCTAGTATAATTCTTTGTCTTACAAGCAGAAAAATTACATAAACATCCCTATCTTAACCGTCTCATTTTCAACAGTATACAAACTACAATATAAACATTCATCTTCCAGAAATCACACCTCTCTAATTACATATTCACCTTTGATTATCCTCCACATGATTATGAACATCCTCTAAGATAGGCTAAACTTATCCACTAGAGTCAGCCTACCACAGCAAACACATTGTAATACTTACTGAATAAATTTGCTTGTCCTCATCCTTATCAGATTTGCAGCTACTTCAGTAAAGAGTATTTTCTGCTGCTTTGCTTGTAGAAAACATCATCCTGTTCTATTTCCCAGCAAAGAAACTGTGGTTGGCAGGCTTGAGAACTGTTAGATTCAGAGGTTCTTTAGTTTTGAATTTTTCCTTTTCTTTCTTGGTAGGTAAGTTGGAATAAGAAAAAAAATTAAGCAGTGTAATTTAGTTTAAATGAAAAGACATTTATTTGAAAATGTATATGTCTGAGTCAAGCAGAAAAGTTCAGATAAGTTGATGTTAGGAAAATGAACCCTAAGATATGTATTCAAATGTTTTTTTTCTTTCAGGTGATTGTTTCTAACACATTTATAAGATTATTTCTTTCTTGCTTTGTATGTTCCTCCCTCACTGTATTTGAGGTTGGTATAATTTGTGGAGGGGAAGGGAAAAAACAAATCGTTTAAATAGGTATACAGGTGGATTCATTGCAACAATGAGATGTACAAGTAGTTATGTGGAAAAACGAACTTTACAACTTTGATGGGTGGGGAGACTAGGATTGGGGGAGGGGTGAGGGGAGGATGGGAAGGGATGGGAAAGGGAAACAAAGGAGGAGGCTACAATGCATGATTGGAAATGTACTTATTATCTTGCCCATGTAATTGTAACACCCTCTGTACAGTATTTTCACAATAAAAATGAAAAAGAAAGAAAAGAAAGAAAATACTACAAGTTGTTGTTATTTAAATTAATTTTTAATTCAAATAGAATAGGGTTGGGTTTAGTGGTGCTTGACTTACTATTTAGAAGGCTGAAAGTTGAGGATCATAGTTTCAAGACAGACAAGCTAAAATGGACCATGGTACTCACAGACAAGGTGAAATGGACTATGGTACCCTTACCTTCAACTAAGAACCAAAAAGCTAAAGGTGGATCTGTGGCTCAAATGGAAGAATGCCAACCTTGAGCAAAAAAGAAAAGCAAAAGGACCTGAAATTAAGTCCTAGCACTAGCACATAGATAATATATATATATACATATATATATACACACACTATATGTATATATGTATGTCAATATGTAAATTATATATGTATATGTATGTATATATAATTATATAATAAATTATTTGCAAGTGTCAACTATATACAAGCAAGCATTTAGTCTTGCTCTTAAAAACAGAATCATACACAATTATGAATCCCTGTGATTTATAGGAGCCAACATATATAGAAATGTAAATGACTAGATTAGGAAATTAATAGAATGATTTTTGTTATAGAATAGACTGTATGCACAAGATTAGGCAAATGATACTAAGTCTTTTTCCAAAACATTGAAAGAAAAAGCATTATAGTACAAGAAATCGCATTTAGATATGGACTATGCCACTCAGTAAACAGGTTGATCAGGAAAATATGATAGCTATATGCATATAAATATGCATATGTGTGTATAAACATGCACAGTGGAATTTTATTTATCCATTATAAAGAATGATAATGCATCATTTGCAAAGAAAGGAAAGAAATTGGGGGAAATCATGTTAAGTGAAAGATGGGAAGAAAGTCAAACCCAGGGAGATATGTTTTCTGTTATATAGGAAGGTAGACATGATCAGGATCAATACAATATGCACACTTTGGGGTGGAATCCAAGTATACACCTAGTTATGAACTGAAATATGGTTGGTTCAGAGAAGCATTTAAATAATGTAATTCCTTAGACTAGCTAACTAACCTTCCAACAAAATAAACACCAGGAATCAAGTACTCAGAGGTAGGACTGGGATCAAGGTAGGGAGAAATAGATATATGAAGCAATAAAGTGGGGATAAATGCAATGATCTAACTTAATGCGTATCCCATAAAATGAAGAAATTGAGGAAAAGTTGGTAGTGAGAGCATTGGGGAAAATTATGAAAGAGGTGACATTGATCAAGATCCAGTGTACTCATGTACTCATGTATTGAATGTCAACTCCTATGTACATGTTGAAATCAAAATAAACTTTAAAAGCCCAATATTCGGTATGCTTATGGAAATATTACAGTGATGGTGGTTCTCTGAATAACTAACCAAGAACGAAGAGTTCAAGAAAGTAAGTAGCAGAAAGGAAATCATGTTCAGCTGGGGAAGAAGTTTAAGATGGGGCAGATTAATGAAAACAGGAATGGATAGCAAATACAATCATAATATTAATGATACATATGTAAAAATGGAACCAGGTAACTTGGAGGATGGGTAGTGTTGGGAAAGATGGGGTAGATCAATGTAACACTAATCAAGGTGCATTATACTAATAAACTCATTGAATTGAAACCTCTTTGCAAAACAACTTTATGATAAATACAAATGAATGAAAACAAACACAAGAATTGAATTTGTATTCCATTTCTTATAGCACAAGTAATATATAGTAAGCTATAATTTGGACAAAATACAAAATTAATAAACTACATGACAAAATAGGAAACTGGAAATATGGGTAATATTGCCTTTGGAAATATACATGCCTTATACATTTCAAAAATATCAATATTCTGATTACTTCGATTTTCTTTTGAAAATAAAGTGATCTATAAACTTTGACACACGATTATCATAATGTTTAATGATACATAATTTAGCTAGATTTCCTAAGAAAACCATTTTTATTTATCTTATATTATAAAATATAAGGAACTGTTATGACACCACTATACTGTAACACAGATACTGAAGGTTCGCTCTTAAATCGCTCCACAGGAGACTGTTACATATAAGCTGCTACAAGTTGCAAAATCCCAAATATAAGTTAAATTACTTAGAAGGAAATGGTAGGAGGACAATTATTATCGTTCACAATCAATATCAGCCTTGGACATCCTGAAAGAGAGTAAGTCAGAGACAAATGTGTTTGTTTCACCAGGCCTCTACTTCCAAACTAGAAGTGTTGGAAAGACCCATCATGGCAACCTACTACTACCTACTACTAAAAGCCAGACCACTAGATAGTCAGATCCTCTAAGACTCCTACATGGAAGACTATCTCTGACACGCATGCTCTTCTTTTCACCAAAGAAACAGTGCATTTAGTAATTTATGTTTTTTGAATTTAGATAATGAATGAACATTTTTCATACAAATCAAGTTTGAAATACCTTTGATATATTTTCCCATGCTTAAAACTAGCAATACAATAAATAATAGTAGCCACAACTTGGAACTTTTCTGCATCAATGGAAAAACAATCTTGAAAAAATGGATTCTGGGAAGAACCGATTAAATCCAGGGATGCATCTATTTTACACACAATTGTTCAAGTGGAAGGAAGGCCAACATAGTTTCATTAAAGTAAGAATTAGTCAAAGGTCTGCACATCCACACTTAAAAAATATTATATTTGTTTTAAACTTGCTGATTGTACTCTAGGTAGACTTTGTAGACTTGGTTATTGTTGACAGACAAAATCTACTTGAGTAAGACATAGGAACCTTAAGCAAGACTTCCTGATAAAGCACATGGTGAGTTAGAAGAGGAAACCATAGTCAAAAAATGAAACTTACTTTTTGTTGGTCACAGCACATGAACTCAGGGACTGAGTACTGTCCTTCAGCTCTTTGGTTCAAAGCTAGCCCTCTCCAACTTTGGTACAGAGTACCACTTCTGATTTTTTGTTGGGTAACTAGAGAGAAATCTCATAGACCTTCTTCTCAGGCTAGCTTAGAACCCCCATCCTCAGATCTCCGTCTCCTGCATATGTAGGATTGTAGTTATAAGCCATCAGTATCCACCACCCCCAAACGGAAACGTTTGAGATTCTAATAAGTTCAATTTTCAGTGGAAACCTCAAAAAGTATGGCAAGGAAAGACCTCCTAGAATTGTTCTTGCTACTAAAGAATTGAAGCTACAGAGTGAGCAACCAGGAAGTTGTCTGTTAGTATAGATGCAAGTCTAGAAGGGTGCTATTAATTTCAGTTATTTTTTTCAATATGATGATCTTCAGTACAAACCTGAACTTGTCACAATGCATCTACCTCTTGGCATGAGCTGAGCCTGGACCTATTCTACCTCAAATGCAAGAGATGCAAAAGAATAGCTCACAGTTTTGGAATGAGTTTCATCAATGTACACCAAATATGCATATACTTCAGTCGAGTTGACCATGCAGATGAATCTGTTTTTCTAACCTTCTTCCATCTTCTATCATTCAACAGCTTTTGATGAATCTCATTTTGTACCTCTTTATTCAACTTCTCAAGATAATTTCTTATTAAGCTTCTAAAATTGTCTTTTCCCCCAATTGTTGCCTTCTTAACATTGCCTCAAATTATAAACTATATATGATTGTCCTGTATGTGTTCACTGATATATTTAAATTTTGGTCTACCATCCACATATTATAGGATATCTTTAACCTGCTATAACTGCTCTGAAAATCATTATGGAGGTTCCTCACCAAAGCAAAAACACAATGCCATAAAACCAAGTGAAATTAGGATTGTGTATATCCAAAAATATTTTTGAAATGAAATAGTAGAAGCATTCACTTCTCTTATATCCCAGTATATGTTTATAGCTATGAATATTACATTTTCTTTATTCCCTCTTTCTGGTACACCTAGGTGGACTGCAGAGATTGATTGTTATGAATGCTCCTGCCATGAACATGGATATTCATGTTGAATCATATTCCTTCAATATGTATCCAAGTTGTTGTAAAGGTCATTAAAATATGTGTCTTTTTTGGCATTGTGTAAACTTCCATTCTGAGCTGCTTATGGGTTGCACTAGTTTATAATGCCACACAACTGAATATTCCTGATTTATTTCAACCTCTCCAGCATTTGTTTTTACTTGTTTGAGTTGTGATAAGTATTCTGATGTGTAATATGGAATCTCAGTGACTTTTTGATACATATTTCCTTTGTGGATAAGAATTTCAAATATTTCATTTATTTATTAAACATTTACATTTGTAATACATTCCTAATCAGTGACTTTCTTTTTTTTTGTTATTTGATCAATTTTTAAGTTTTAGAATTTGTGATTTTTTTTCCCATTCCAACTATTCACCTTAGTAAAAAAAAAATTATCACTACAGTGCACAATTTACTAAAATCAAGCGATTGTACATTTATAACACTGTTTTTGGTTTTTTTTTTTTTACAACCAGGCAATTATTTCAATAAAGACGCCCAACTTCTTTCACTAGAAAGATAGATTGAAAGGATAGTATCTCATATTAGCCCTAAGCTAATCTCAGAATTACCAGTCACAGGGAAGGCCCCAAGAGTTGGGCTAAGTAAAATGCACTTACACAGTAAAAACAGCATTTCAAGTGATCAAAGGGCTTCATAAATTTTTTAAAAGGCACCACCTTCAACAAGCAAATGGTGCAGTTCACAAGCAGACCATAGGAATCTGAACATCAAGAAGATCAAAGGATAAAAGTATACAGAAGGGGGGCTGAGAAGGTGGCTCAGTGGTAGAGCGCTTGCCTTGCATGCCTGAGGCCCTGGGTTCGATTCCTCAGCACCACATAAGAAAAAAGAAAAAAGCCGGAAGTGGCGCTGTGGCTCAAGTGGTAGAGCACTAGCCTTGAGCTGAAGAGCTGTGGGACAGTGCCCAGGCCCAGAGTTCAGGCCCCACAACCGGACCCAAAAAAAAATTTATAAAGAAAGACAACTTTAGAACGTTGACTCAGAATTGGGGGGGGGGACAACCACTAGATACCAAAACTCAATGCTGAAGTGAAGAAGTGTTTTACCCCAAACCTCAGCTGTGTTTGATTCTCTCACATCACACAGACATAGACACACACAGACACACACACACACAGACACACACACACACACACACACACACACCCCTCATGTACACAAAGAACCCTAGGGGCAGTTGTTTCTGGGACAGTGAAACTTTTCTATTCTTCCTTTTAGATAATCAAATGTGATGTTGTGGTTGGCTTCACAGCCACCCCACACCTGAGCAGGAGGGAAAGGATTCCTGAGACTGCAGGATGGCCTTGTGTACCCCTGGCTTCCTGTGTAAGATTGTAGTTCGTGGACCCCTAGGCCAAGCTGAACAGCGGGTACAGTTTGGCTGGAGGATGGCACCCCAGAGCTCTGCATGCATGCATGGGAAGCCCTGTGAGCATGTCTAGGATGGCCTTTCAGCAGTGTGGAGAAGTTGACACCTGTAGTTGGACATGGCAGCAGGCAGGAGAATAGCAGGAATCCTAAAGACAGGAGAGGCACAGGAGTGAATGCGCTTTTCCATGGAGAAACCTAGACTACACGAATGAAGTTCCCAGCCCACACAAGACGGCCACCGCTCAGGTCCCCAGATGCCCTATCTGGTCTTGTCCACAAAGCCTGGTCCTGATCTAGAGCTGGAACCTCCCCGGTTGTCCTGGGCTCAGTGCCGCAGGAGCAGTGAACTCCAGATGTGCTTCCTACGCCCAGTCATTGCAACTCAATGATTATAGTCACAATTCTTCTTTCCCTGGTATCCTAGTTTCTGCTACTCTGTTCTACTACCCATAATTCATAGTACCATGGCTCCAGCCACCTGATTCCCTGACACCCCTGACACTGATACTCCATTCCCTAAGTAAAAAAGGGCAGAGTGGGCACAGCCAGTCGACTTTGGTACTCCTGGCATCTTTCAGGCACATTGGGACCAATTATTCCTCAGGTATTTAACATGAGCTACTAACTGCAGGTGGAAAGGGAAAAAAGTTATACGGAGGTGACTAAAATGTAGAGTCATCAACATATCATCGGTTGCTAGGAAAAGAAGGCCTTAAGGTAAAAGTTAATGAGAAGAGAAAATTTTACAAAGAATATTGGGGATGATGAAATAGGTTTAGCTTAGTCTCATACTAGTGATCTGATTTATTTTATGACACAGATATGTAACTTTTGCATTTTAAAAATTGATGAAGATGCATATATGTGGTACTTATATTAATTTATGGAATAGTTGCATATAATTAATGCTATTCAATATTTTATGTTCTATGATAGTTAACTCATGAGTCTACCATTGTCAATATGAATTGAGCTATTAACAAATGGAATTTCACTGTCAAATACTACAAGGAGATTACTGGTGCTAGTACCAAAATGAAAGCTAGTAAAACTGAATAAAGCTACAAGTTTGAAAGGAGGGGGTAGTGTTAAGGACTTCTTCACCATGGAATCTGGGAAGACTAGAATGTGTTTTCTTGAAATACTTGTTTTTTTAACCTTGTTAGAAATCAGAACATTATTATTTATTCTTGCTTTTTGGGACCTTTTTAGTGAATGGTTTACAAAAAATTATCAACATGACTTTGAAAATTCACTGATGTGAATTATCAGATGAACATTATATGCAAAGCTTCCCTGAGATGCAGGCAAGCTGGATTCCTTTTCTATTAAATTAATGAAATAAGCTTAGTTTTGAATGGATGGACAGTCCATGACATTTGTTCCCAAACAAGAAAAGATACAGGAGAAAATAAAAGAGAAAGGAGACCCAAGCCTCCTGAAATTAGCGGAAATATATAGAAATATAATTTTAAAAATCATGGTTCAAAGTAAACCATGGCAGGAAAATCTGTGAGACTCTTATCTCCAATTAACCACCAGAAAGGAGGAAGTGTTGCTGTGGCTCAAGTGGTAGATGCTTCTGCTTGATCTGAGGAGTTCAGCAACATGTTAACACTCAGGCACAGAGTTCAAGCCCCACAAATGACAAAAAGGAATTTTAAAAAATTAAAGCATCAAACAACCTGAAGATGTTGTCCAGAGTAAAGAGTGTGGCCTTATGCATTTACATGACTTAGTCACTTGCAACCTAATTTATCAGGTGAGGGTTGGTGATTTGTGTGAGTGCCAAAACCTGCAAAACTATTTTGCACTTTACCAAGGAAGGAGGGATTGGAGGAAGGGGAAAGGTGTTTGGCGGTCATTCCTTTTGGTTCAGTGGTTGTTTTCTGGAGTCAAATTCAGAGAAATTTCCCTGCTAATCCTACTTGCATGGGGAACTAAGGAGCTATGCCCTGGAAGTGGACTTTGTCCTGTCCTTCGCCTGGTTCCAACTCCCACTGGGTAATCAAAGTCCCTCTTCAGGACCAAGATGCCTTGAAGACAACTTATCCACCGGGCAGATGGACCTAACCACAGCCAGAAAGGCAAAATGTGCCATGTCAAGGGCAGCACATGAGATCAACACATGAGACCAGAGATTTTTTGTCATTCTCATTTTGTATTACCACTTTGATTCTACAAAATAATATGTTGATTTTAACACCTCTCACCTCTCCCCCCGCATTGGTAAAGCTCACAAAACTCCTTCTTTTGGCTCCCAGGACACTTAACTCTTAGGTTTGTCCAATCGTTTCCATGATAGAGAATGACTTAATTGTATTTTGAACACATAAAGCATGCATATAAAACTAGCACATTTTGATCTTAGGAGAAAATAGCCTGTTCCCCTCACAAATTTATTGACTGTTAGGCAGTTTTAGAGGGGAATCTGTTTTCCTTTTTAGATAAAAGGCTTGTAGGAAACTATGTTCATAATCTGGCTGCTCCTCCCCACACACCTAAAATACAAATTTCACAAGAATTTACAAGAAAGAATACAAAAACCAAACACTGGGAATGCTCAGAAACAGAATGTTTTCAAAACCCAGAATATAACTTTGTTGTCTGAGGGAGGGGCTCTCTTTATATCAATTAACCAACACAAAAGAGGAGCCATTAGTACCTGACATGAGTGTCAATGGTTGCTATTCCAAGGACAAGGAGCTGGACAGACTGATCCGGTGGGAGGTTGCAGGGAAGAAATCTTCCACAGTGACTTGGGTACAAAAGTTGGAGTTACCACCTCTGTGCCTGTCTTTCTTCTTGCAGCACAACAGAGTTTTCCCCTGCTCCAAGAAGGCTATCTATGTACAAGCAGATCTAGAGAAAGGCTTTGGTTCAGTAGGCCCCATCATGCAATGCATGATGACCCTTCCCAAGGAAGGGTCATTCAAGCCCTGGGCCTACAGGCCAGTGCTAGAGTACTTCAGTGGGCACCATGCCATGTACGCCTATGCCCAGGTAGAGCTTCCAGTGACTGCAGCTGGCTCTGTGCTGTGGCACCATCCTAGCCCGCCAGCATGTCTTCTTCTCCCACAGTCCCCTGGTATTGCCGAAGGTGGGCGAGCTGCAGTGAGGCTTCTACTTCACCAGAGGCCCCAGCATGCCTAGTGCGCATGAAGAGGCTGCCATCTAAACTACTAATTTTATGGAGCAGTTGTAAATAAGGTTATACACATTAGTGTATGCACAATGTTATATCCTGAGTCTGTAGTTTCCAAAGGACATTGAACTCTATACTAGCAAAAATAGGTTTTATTGTTTGTATTTATAAGGCCATAATGGCAAACTGAAATAAAAGTACAATAAAGTTGTTATCCAAAAACACAGTATTAAATATCAGAATTTGAAAAAAGTTGCATGTAAGTAGTGCAAATGTAGTTATACTAGAATGATAAAATACACACAAACTATATTACTTTAGTTACATTCAAAAATAAAAAATAAGGAATTACAGAAAGAATACCAACTGTATATAAAATATTAACATGGTTTTAAAGGTTGAAATAATATAGTTAATATATATTGCTGTAATAAAACATAATATTTCTATGTTCTGGTTCTGTTTATATCACTGAAGGAAAATATTAGAAAATAGAAAGTATATGTGGCACATGTTGCTTCCGGTCCCAAGAAGGGGAGTGGAACTTCTGAATGTGTGTCCTGGGAAGGTCCCCATGACCAGCCCACGAAGACCCATCAGAGGTCCATGTGGTGACCTTGCAGGGGCTCCAGGGTACCACAAGGATACTGCATTGTATCTCTAAAGCCTTCACCTTTGTACTACACTGAGATTTAGGGAGTAAGAGGGTAATGGGGCTTAGAAAAAGAGTTGTGATATTCTAAGAGAATATGTAAAACACCAGTCCACAAATCCACATTTTCAGTAAGGTACCTTTCTACCTGAATATAGGAAAAATACAGTGAACCAAAGAAAGTGGGCCCTAGAACTAAGCAAAAGTTACTAACCAGATATGACTGAGGCAAGCAAATTTAACCTAACACATAAATATGCAAAATCTGCACTGTTTATACGAATACACTTGGAAACAAAATGCAATAGAAGATAGATACCTTGTATTAATACTTACTCAGCTAGGCCACGGTGGCTCGTAACTACAGTCCTATATAGGAAAATTGAGCTTTTGTGAATAACAAGTATACAAGATTCCATTTCATAAATAACCAGGAAAAGATTAGCTGGACCGGCACTGGTGATACATACCCGTAATCCTACTTACTCAGGAGGCTGAGATCTGAGGATCGTGGTTCAAAGCCAGCCCAGGGAGGAACGTATGTTAGACTCATCTCCAAATAACCAGTAAAAAAACCGGAAGTGGCACTGTGGCTCAAGTGGTAGAGCACTCGCCTTGACTTGAAGAGCTCAGGAACAGCGCCTAGGCCCAGAGGTCAAGCCCCATGACCAACAAAAAAAGCTAGGTTGGAAGCACGACTTAAGTGGTAGAGTGACAAGCAAGCAAGCTGAATCCTTGAGTTCAAACCCTGGTACAAGCTAACAAGGAAGGAAACATATTCCCAACATTTTCTTTTCATGAAGGGAAGGAATGAGGTGGTTGTTCCATCAATCTTATCTAGGGAAATAATCAGTGATCCTTCTGGCAATCCCCAAGATGACAGAACCGATATCTTCTCTTTTTAAGAGAAGTTCTCTCTCTCTCTCTCTCTCTCTCTCTCTCTCTCTCTCTCTCTCTCTCTCTCTCTCTCTGTGTGTCCATTGTGGGCTTGAATTCAGAGGCTGGGAGCTGACCCTGAGTATTTTTGCTCAAACTAGTGCTCTACCAATTTGAACCAAATTGCCACTTTCAGTTCTGGTGCTTACTTCAAGATAAGCATCTCATGGACTTTTCCTGCCTGGGCTTGTCTTTGAATCTCAATCCTCAGATCTCAGCCTCCTGAGGAGCTAGGATTATAGGCCTGAGCAACCTGTGCCCAGCTAAGGGAAGTCCCTAACAGGATGATCATCTGAATGCCAATGAATGATTCCTACCATTCTCTGTCTGATGTACTGTTAGACTCAAATTTTGTCTGAGTACTTACTAATAAGTTGTTTAACCCCTGTGCTTCCATGTAAGAAAGTTAACAGTTAACTTCTCAGAGCAATCCAGAGTTCAGTGAATTAATACACAGAAGTTCTATAAAGAGAAGATGTTGGCACACAGTAATACTTAGGTTATTCCTAGGCTTCTACTTTGTGGAAACAACTGAGGAGGCTCAGAGGCTTGTAATGAAAATAATTTGCTAAATCCTGGAGATGTGGAGTACAAGGAATATATGGGATCAGGGGAGGTGGCCAGAATTATACTGAAGGAAGGACTCAGAGATAATTCTGGAGATATACCTGACAGTTTAAGGCACAGGATACATAAGATCCCACAAACGGGCTCTAGAAGAAGAGAAGCTGAAAGAGATGTCATTTTAAAAGACCTACAAGGCAAGGATGAGCCTTTAAAGGAGATGTTGAGACACAGAAGGAAAATCAGTACTGTGATATCAGAAGCCAGTTAGAGGACATGTTTAAGAAATCAATAAAGTCCAATGATTCTGAGAACCAAGAAGACTCAGGTTGAAACATCCATTACATCAGGAGACATGGTGACAGCTTCCAGAACACAAAGAGGGCAAGAGTGAAGTGAGGAATGAAGATGGGGTATGTAAATGAAGAAAGAATGCACACAACTCAGAAAGAGGGAATCATGAGAGAATGGAGGCTCAAGAGAAGGGTCAGCAGATTTCTGAGTGCCAAGCACCAGTGGCTCACACCTATAAGCCTAGCTACTCAGGAGGCTGAGATTTGAGAACCACAGTTCGAAACCAGCCTGGGTACACAAATCCTTCAGACTCTTATCTCCAATTAACCAGCAAAAATAGCAAAACTGGAGGCATGGCTCTAGCAGTCATGAGCAAAAATCCAAGTGACAACACGAATCTCTGAGTTCAAGTCCCAGAACCAGCATGAGAATGACTGTGTTTAAACTGTTGATTCCAAGACCAGAGCTGGGAGAAATGAGATGAATACAGAAGGGAAAAACCTGACATATGAAGCTTCTATGAAGTAGAGAGAGAAGACCAAAAGCTCTAAGAGCTGTGAGAAGATGGGCTTTTACCAGGAAGGCAGGAACTTAGGAGATGAGTGGCTATAGACAGGTTTGTACCTTTGACAGGGAAAAAACTGTGAAGTTCCCATCTGATGACTCCCACCTTGTTTATGACACAAAGCTGCACAGGGAGAATGAAAGAGGAGGTGTGGGGCGAAAGGGAAAGGGTAGTGTCAGAGTTCTGAGTAGATAAGAAGGACTAAGCTGTAAGGTGGTAAAAGTGAAACCCTGAAACAGATTGCTATGTGGAACTGAGGACTCATTTTAGAATACTGGGGGTCAAGCCTTGCAGAGATTTCAAATGATTACAGTGCCTGCCTGTGGGTACAGGCACGTAGGACAACTGTGAGAAGTCATCCTGCTGGGGTTTGGCTAAGCGAGATCCCATACGAACTCCAAAGGAAAAGTGGACTTAAGGTATAAACCTGCTAGATACGGACCAGGCACCTAAGCAACAAGAAGTAAAGAGAGAAAAGAGGGACTTGGTGATAATAACAGGAACAGAAAAAAATGAGTTGAACAGCTACTGATGGAAAGAGGTGGGTGAAGAACAGAATATTTGAATTTAACCCATTAATTTCATTAAAACCCATTAGAAGTAGACACAAGTGGGTCATGCTTCATGTTAGCTCTTCAGAAGACAGATACAGAGGATTGCGGTTTGAAGCTGGCCCAGGCAAAAAGTCTACTAGACTCCATCTCCAAAATAACCACCAGAAACCAGGAGGTACAGCACTAGCTGTCAGCAAGCTGAGCAAGAGCTCAAGGCTCCAGTTCAAATCCCAGTACCTAAAAAAATCACTCATTAGCAATTGTGTAGATTTTAAGTCAAAGCCCAGCAAAATAAGAACCAGGAAATGGGTGCTAGTAAGAAGGGAAGGGGGAGGGGAGGAGAAGGAAGGGGTTGATGAAGGGGGAAGGTTGGAGAATGCAGGCAAGAATCCAAGCCACAGAATTGAGACATAATAAGGGAAAGGGTGTGTCAAAAGGGTGTGTGTGAAGATGTGACACAAATCAAGATGCAGAGTACACAAAAACAGCTTTGGTAAATTGCAAAACTTTCCATACATAACCTAGAATTAAGATAAGTAAAGGAAGGGGTGGCTTGGAGAATTGGGGGAGAATGCTGATCAAGACGCATTGTATTCATCAACTGCTTTGTACAACTACCTAAAGATAACAAAAATATTTTTTAAAAGGAAACTGAGAATGACTATGGTCATAATGCAAGACACAATGTTATCTACTGTTAAGACAGAAAAAAATGGGAATGCAAGTTTTAGAACCCAAATAAGATGATTATGCTAAAAAAATTACTCATTAGATAGCTTGACCTGGATTGCTCCTTATTAATACATTAAGATGTATGAAAAGATTACAACCTAATGAGGAAAATATGTGAAACACCCTACTTAGTTGGAGACTCTTCATCCAGGACACACAGGGTCTCCTCCACTGAGTCCTCTTCCTTCAAGGCCATTAACTCCACGCCATTGAAAAACAGCAAAAGCCTCTGCAGTCATATGAATGCGTTTACACTAATGCTTTTACAACCATAAGATTGCAAAAGCAAATTTTAATGGCCCATTTCTTCTTTTTCTAAAAAAATGCTTTATTAACTTTTAAACTTAAGAGCATTGCACTGAAGCAAAATTTTCCTACTTATGCTTTCTGCATAGCTGAGATTACAGATGTATACCCCCATGTCTGGCTTGTTGATATTCAGTCTTTTCCCCCAGATAACCTCAAACCATGATCCTCCCAAGTTTCTAGAAATTACAAGTGGGGGTCACTGAGCTCAAATTTAGTGTCTTATTTCTTAAGTATTTGCTTTTCAAGGAGTTATGTGCACATACAGTTGCCACAGTAAAATGAATTTTTCATCCATATAAATTTCCAGAATATGAAAATTAATTTTATCACTAGAAAATTCCATAAAATAAGAATGGGCTATATGCCAGGCAACAGTGGCTCATGCCTATACTCCTAGCTACTCATAAGGCTGAGATTGAGAATCACAGTTCAAAGCCATCCAGGCAGGAAAGTATGTGTGAGTCTTATCTCCAGTTAATCACGAGAAAACTGGAAATGGAGCTGTGGCTCAAAGTGGTAAAGCACTTGCTTTAATGCACTAGCCCACGTCCTGAGTTCAAGCCCTACAACCAAGAGAGAGAGAGGGGGTAGGGAGAATGGACTATAAATAAATCAAAATTCTTATCTTAGAAAATTCCAGCTACTTAAAGGAGTCATAAACTGAGGTGTTCACACCTGTAATCCTAGTACTCAGGAAGCAGAGGACTGCAATTTGAAGCTAGTCCAGGCAGGAAGGTTTGTGAGACTCCAGTTAATCACCACAAAGGAAGTAGAATGGTGGTTCTAGAGGTAAAGCACTGGTCTTAAGCATCTAGGTCCTGAGTTCAAGCACCATGGTCAACATGAGAGACAGAAAGAGAGACAGAGAGAGGGAAACAGAGAGGACATCATAAATATTATTTTTTTGGTCAGTCCTGGAGCTTGAATTCAGGGTCTGAGCACTGCTTCTGAGCTTCTTTTACTAGCACTCTGCCACTTGAGACACAGCACCACTTCTGGTCTTTTCTGTTTATGTGGTACTAAGGAATCCAACACAGGACTTCATGCTAGCTAGGTGAGCACTCTACCACTAAGCCACATTCCCAGCCTCAACCATAAATATTCTTAAACTACAAGTATTAAAAATACTTCCTAAGAATAAGACTATGTTGGGCCTGGAACTACAGTAGAAGACCAACAAAATGCTGTGGCTTAAGTGACAGAGTGTTTGGTATAACAAGCCAAGTTCAGTTCCCAACACTGCTGTAAAAAATTTACAGTCACATATGGAATGCAGCATTTTTTACAACCTGGTTCAGAAAAAAAATTTTCAGTGATGGCTTTTTAAGTTTTAAAAGTACATATAAATTATATTGCATTAATAAAATACATCTCAACTTAAATATTTTTTGTTCTAAGTATGTAGAAACAACATTCAATTTTTAAAAACACTCACAATTAAAAGAGGTATTCTTAAGGAAGGGACCCAAAGGTGCAATGAATGCCTCTGTGCCAGTGAACATATAAAATAATATTTATCAACAGGAATTTCAGGAAATTGCAACAAGTTTTTAATATTTTTTTTCCTCTTGATGAAGATGGTGTTTTTTTCTTTTTTCTTTTTGGTCTTTGTCTCTTGCTTTTTGCCTGTTTTTCCTTTAGCTGTCTTTGGTGGGTAATAGGAGGCAAAGCAATGGAAGAACCAATGGTGAAAAAATGCAGCAGTGGTACTCAGTAGACACAGGAAAATGAACTGTGGAACTATACAATTTGTAGGTAGAGATGGGAGAGGGAAACGGAGATAACAAAGGAAGGGGTGAAATTGCCCCCAAAGAAAAAATTCATTACATGCTTATGAAATGGTAACCCTTCTATACAACTCTTTAATAATTAATAACAGTTGCTGGGAAGGTGGATCAGTGGTAGAGTGCTTGCCTTGCATGCATGAGGCCCTGGGTTCAATTCCTCAGCACCACATAAGCAGAAAAAGTTGGAAGTGTTGTTGTGGCTAAAGTGGTAGAGTACAACCCATGAGCTGAAGAGTTGAGGGACAGTGCCTAGGCTAAGGTTACAGGCCCCATGACTGACAAAAAATTTAATAACAATTTTTTAACCTCACAGTTTCTTTTTGCCATGAACTTTGATTAAATTCTACTTTAGTTTTGTTTTTCTTTTGTTGTACGGGTTCCGAGTCTTGAATTTAGGGTCTCTCTCTCTCTCTCTCTCTCTCCCCTTGCTCAGCTTTTTCTCTCAAGGCTGGCACTCTATCACTAGAGGTACACTTTCACGTCCAGCTTTTTATTTTTTTTCTTGTTTAACTAGAGATTCGAATATCTATCTCAGTTTCATTTGCCTGAACTGGTTTCAAACTTTTAATTCTCAGATCTCAACCTCCTGAGTAGCTAGGAGTATAGATGTGAGCAACAAGTCCCTTCCTTTAAAAAAATTATTATATATTAGTTATACAAGGGGAGATTTTGTTGTGACATTTCCACACAATGTTATCCTTCTCCCTCTTCTTAAAACAATTTCAAAAAGTTTCAGTTTTACTTTGACAAAAATCTACTTAACCATATTCATTCTCTTTCCCCTTAGTTAGCCAACCTTCTTGCTAGTTCTCTGCCTCAGCCTCTCTCTCTCCCCCCAACTTTCCATTGATCAACAGTTTTCATGTTATTTTCATATATAGTTATAATGTATCTCAAAATTATTCACTCTCTTTTTCCCTTTCCCTTCCCCTCTTAAACAGTCCTGTAGACTCAATTTGTAAATCTGCCCATATACACAAAGGTACAATCATGTCTATGAATATATATGCTCTTTAGGCCTAGCTTCTATATCGGAAACAAACACATATCTTGTGTTGTTTTATTTTTATTTTTTAGCTTGGTTCATTATGATGTCCTCTATTATATCCACTTTTCTGAGAGCGACATGATTTCATTTTCCTTCATGGCTGTGTAACATTCCATGGTACATCTATATTACTTCTTCTTTATCAGTTCAAGAAGATTCCAGGTGTCTGATTCCATCATTTGGATATTGTGCACAGTGCTGTAATAAACATGAGTTATGCGGGCATCTTTCAGGTATATTGATATATTCTACTGACATACGCCTCATATTGGTATAATGGAGTCTTTGGAAGGGTCTGTTTCTAGACTGTTACCCATAGTGGTTGCACTAGTTTGCATTCCCACGAAAAGAGTATAAAGATTCCTTTTCTAATTCATCTTACCACATTTTCTTGGTGGCTGTCATTCCAACTGAAGTAGATTTAATCTTATTGCAGTTTTAATTTGCATGTTCTCTGTTATAGCTAAGGCTGTTGAACATTTCCTCATGACTTTATTAGCCATCTTTTTCTTCTTCTGAAAACTATGTAATTAGATTATTTTTGGTTTTTTTTGCTGTCTAATTTCAGTCCTTTATATAGGATGGATATCAATCCTTTATTTGTTGAATAGCTGGCAGCCCTAGGAAACTCCAAATTGTCATTACTCAGTCATGTGGGTCTGTCCTTCTGCCAGTGTTTTCAGCATGAACAAGGGATGAACTGCACATCTCTTGGCTTTCACTTCCTCATGGATCCAAAGTTCACATGACAGCACTGACTTCACATTAGCTGATTAAAAACAACAGGAGGGCCTGGGGACTTGCTCAGTGTAAGAGAACTCATCTGGCAAGTGCAAGGATTTAAGTTCAGACCTCAGCTCTGAAAACTACAGAAACAATTAAACAACAATCAAACCCAAAACCACAAAAAGTGAGTCTTACCTGATGCTGGTGGCTTATACTGGTAATCTTAGCTACTTAGGAGGCGGAGATCTGAGGATTGTGGTCCAAAGCCAGGCTGGGCAGGAAAATCAGTGAGACTCTTATCTCCAAAAATCCAGAAGTGAAGACAAGGCTCAAGTGGTAGAGTGCTAGCTTTCAGCATAAAAGCTCAGGGTGAACACCCAGGCCCTATGTTCAAGCCCCAGATCCTTCACACATTAAAATGTCTTACACTAAGACTGATTTATTAACTATCACCACCTAAATTCCTGTCACAAAGAAACCCAAAATGAATGCCATGAGACACGTCTTTCCAACACCACTCCTGGAAGCCCCACAAGTGACACAGCCACCTCTTCATACATACATATAGATATTATGTGTATATGCGTATATATGTATATCTAGATACATACATACAATTGAAGTAAGAAAAAGATCATTGAGAATATGGAATTCCAGATTGAGCAACCACTCAAAAAGTTTCTCTTCAGGTCCTATAGAAGAGAATGGTAGTAAAACTAATGTTACATTTGGCATTATTATTTTATACATTTGTCTTTTAGAACAGATACTCAAAGAAGTATAGTTCTGCCTGGCATTGTGGCACATGTCTGTAATGCTAGCATTTAGGAGGTGGCAGTAGCAAGCTAACAATTTAGAGACCAGCCTGGGACACAGAGAACTCCAGGTCACCCTGGAACTGTCTGTATCCAGAATAATACTAACAACAAATAAAAACAAGATTGCATAAAAAGCTTAGACTCTTTAAACGAAGAAGAATAGAAGTACAGATGCATCAAGTTTCTAATTTATGGAAAGCTGGTCTTGCACAGTTCCTTGCTCTACATCATCCCTTACCCTACAGTAAATCCTACCACTTGGTCAGCAAACACCATGAAGGTCAACACCCCTGTAAAACCAAATACATACCTACTCTAGCAGAACTGGCAAAGATCGAAAGTATCATTAAACCATAAAGAAATGTCTAACAGGAGGAAGATACAGGAGAAACTTCTCTTGGAGCTGCAACCCACATCTACAAATGACTATAAAGTAAGAAGCAATACCAAGAAGCTAAAAGGACTCTGAAAGGTCTCCAAAAAGTATATAATATGTGGGAATTTAGAAAGCTTATTAAGACATACATAAATATGCCAGGCCATATACTTGTTTGGGCATCAACAAGTATGTAGACATCTGTCACAAATCATTAGCTAATATAAAATACGAAAAGATCCTTAAAAGCAGTTTCAAATCTAAATGCAACAGAGCAAACTTGTTTTAAAAAGTTATCACCTAGAAGCTGGGCACCGGTGACTCAGACCTGTAATTCTAGCTTCTCAGGAGGCTGAGATCTGAGGATTATGGTTCAAAGGCAGCCCAGGCAAGGAAGTCTGTAAGACTCTTATCTCTAGTAAATCACTGAAAACTGAAAGTGGCACTGTGGCTAGAGTGCTAGCCTTGAGCTGAAGAGCTGAGGGATAGCACCAAGGCCCAGAGTTCAAGCCCCACAACCAAAAATATAAAGTTATCACCTAGGTACTTACACCAAAAATATTACGTCAGTAAATCAAAGCCCCAAATCAGTCTCTGCTTAAGGATACATAATTATAAAGCATAATTCAGTGATCACAATTCTCAATAAAAGCAAATAAAGGTACATAGATTTACACTACATCGTAGGCTCTCAGAGGACACACATTCACCCCTTACCTGGTCTCTTTACCTAATCCCCAGGTACAAGCTCCATATCTACCTATGCAGTCTTCAGTTCTAATAGCTCTAGAGAAATGAATAGTATTCCTTTAAGCTACTACTGACGCTCTAGTCAATTTCTACATCAGAAAAAGCGATCATAAAAGTTGTCCCAAGATAGCCTTTCAAAAAGTAATACCATAATAGCATACTGATATGAATTTGGCTAAATATTCATACATAATGAACAGATTCATATATTATTGAAATTTATGTAGAAAATAGCACATATAAAATGACTTACTTTTTATCATTCCCACTGTATGTTTCAAAATCTTGTTTCCCTGTGTGGTCAAATGCATCAAAACCTCAATTCCTGGGACCGCCTCTCCCTCTTCTTCTCATGCCCCCTTTTGGGCTTCCACATCCTTTCAGCGGCCTGTCTCAATCAAACCTGTCCACTGGTCTAGTCAAAGATGACAATGCAATATGATAAGAGAGCCCAAGCCTCTGCCCGTGTTCTGCCTCATCCAGGCTCCTGTATGGTGTGGTACACTACCAGGATCTGGTGGTGTAATCACCTGCCCGCTTTCCCTTCTGCCCATCCTTGTGCTTTCTGAGGACCTACTTTTTTTCTACTAGACTCCAAGATGTAGTTCTAAATGAATACATCTTTTTAATCATTTTAACACCTTGTTTATTAACTTTTTTAAATTTGTATAGGCTTTCCAAAACATTTTCCCTAACAACAAATTACTTATTTAAAAGAGATCCTGGCTGGGCGCCGGTGGCTCACGCCTATAATCCTAGCTATTCAGGAGACAGAGATCTGAGGATCAAAGTTCAAAGCCAGCCCAGGCAGGAAAGTCTAAGAGACATTTTATCTCCAATGAACCACCAGAAAACTGAAAGTAGAGCTGTGGCTTAAAATGGTAGAGCACTAGCCTTGAGCAAAGAAGTTCGCAGAAAGTGCCCAAACCCTGAGTTCAAGCCCCATGACTGACCAAAACAAAAACGGATCCTGAAATCAAGTAATCCGGATTATTAATAGCTTCAATACTTGCACCAGTAAATTATCCTACCATTCTCTCATGGCTAAGAAAAGCCATTCTTACCACAATAAAAAAAAAGATCGAATTTACAATTTTCTTTTTTTGAAAACAAATGCAGAAATGATGATTAATCTTACCTTTTTCATATAAAACATTATGCTAAATAAATTCTCTACATTGGCTTTTCTACCTTCTAACAAAACCCAAACCAATTTTAAAACAGAACATTTTTTTCTGATTTAAAATTCTATTCTTTTCCAATTTTCTTTATTAGCATTTAATATAATTTTGAGAAAAGAGAAATTATTTTAACCTATCAAAATTCCTTACGTAAATTAGACTAGACATAGAAATACAGAAAAAAATCATAGCACATTATGAATTGTTAGAATATAGTCCAAAGGCTAATAATTTTTAAAATAATTTTTATTGAGATTCAGTGATTACATAAAATTCACAAATTTCACAGTATTGTGGGATAGTAATACTTAAAGTCATATACACATTTTAACCTTTACAAGGCAAATTGTCATTATCATGGTCTATAAAGTTTGTGAATTCTATAAGTTTTGACAATACAACTATTTCTTCCAAATCGGTTGATATGTACCTTTCTTTCCTTTTGTTTAGTGTAACCTGCTCCCTCTTTCCCTCTAATTCTCTCCCTTCCATTGCTGCCCTTGAATTCCTTAGTTCATTTTCATTCAATGTCCAATGTAGCTGATGTGCCCCTCTGTTATATAGTCTCCTATTTCCCTCTGATTCTGTGTCCTGCTCCTAGCTCCCCTCAGATGTGCACATATATGGTAAATATATATGGTACATATATATGGTACATATATATGGTATCTATCTATCTATCTATCTATCTATCTATCTATCTATCTATCTATCTATCTATCTATCTATCTATCTACCATATATAAGGTCGAGAACATGGAGTCATTTAGGAATGATATGACAAATTAAGTAGAGGTCCTTTGTTTCTTGAATCCTGTTTATTTTGTCATATGTCTTTGCATTTTGGATTTAACATTCACATATCAGGAAGCCATGTACCATTTGTCTCTCTGATCTTGGCTTACCTTGCTTGAAATGATTTATTCTAATTCTATCAATTTCTGGTGAATACCGTTATTTTATCCTTTCTAATGCCTGCATATTTCACTGTATGTATGTACTACAAATTTTTGATACATTCATCTGTAATGAGGCATCTGGGTTGTTTCCATATCTTAGCTATTGTGAACAGTGCTGCAATAAACATGGAGGTGCATGTGTCCTTGTATCCTGGTTCCTGTTGCTCAGGGTAGATGCCTAGGAGTGGTATGGCTGGGTCATATGGGAGATCTATATTTAGCTTTCTGAGGACCCTTCAGACTGCTTTCCAAAGTGGTTGTGTTAGTGTACATTCCCACTAGCAATGCAAGGGTTCCTCTTTCTCCATATACCCTCCAGCATTTGTCATTGGCTGACATTAGGATGTGTTCCATTCTGACTGGTGTAAGGTGGTATCTCAGTGTTTTGATTTGCATTTCCTTTATGGCCAAGGATGATGAACATTTCATGTGTTTCTTTGCCATTTGTATCTCTTCTTCTGAGAAGTTTCTCTTTAGCTGCTTTCCCATTTAATATTTGGTTATATTTGGGAGGATTTAGTTTCTTGAGTTCCCTGTATATAATGGATATTAGGCCTTTCTCTGATCTATTGCTGGTGAATATTTTTTCCCAATTAGTTGGTTATCTTTCTAGTTTGGTTTCTATTTCTTCATCGATGCTGAAATTTTGTTTTAAGATAGTCCCATTCTTCGAGTCTCCAATTTGTTGTGACCCGGGGACTTTGTTCAGGAAGTTCCTGCCTGTGCCTGTAAGTTCAACTGTCTCTCCTACTCTGTCCTGCAATAGTTTCACAGGTTCAGGTTTGATGGGAAGGTCTTCAATTCATTTTGAGTTGATGCTAGTGCATGGAGACAGGTTGGGGTCCTCTTTTAGTTTTGTGCATGTGGCCACCTTGTTTTCAGTTCTTCCACTGTATGTCTTTGGCTCCTTTGTCAAGTGTCAGATGAATATAGGTATGTGATTTTACTTCTGGATCTTCTAGTCTGTTCCATTGCTCTTCGGGTCTGTTTTTGTGCCAATACTAAGCTGTCTTTGTTATTATGGCTCTGTAGAAGAGCTTGAAATCTGGTATCGTGATTTGTCCTTCATTGTTTCTTTTGCCTATAATTGCTTTGGCTATTCTCGGTTGTTTGTAACACAAATCTTTAAAAAAAAGTCTACACAATACTTGAACAGCAAACACATACATGGGAAACAACATCAGTGAAAATCAGTCCTACATTTATAGAAATCTAGATCAGATAACAACAAAACACCAAAGTCTTCTCAAATATATTAATGATAGAAACCAAGCCTAAAATCATCACTGTGTATATTGTAATCCTTGAAAACAGTATATATTCCATATACTTTTTTCCCATTTCCTTTGTTGTTGTTGTTGTTGTTGTTGTTGTTGTTGTTTTGAGTTTGCATTTTTTGAAACGTAGTCTTCCTAATCTAACCCAGGATACAAACTTGCAATTATCCTGCTTCAGCCTCATAATTACTAGAACAACAGGTGTGAAGCAGCACACCAGGTCTTCTGTATTTTAAAACTTAATGAAAATTAAATAATCTTGTACTGAAGAAGTTTAATTCTTGACAAACTCTAACACAAAATGCAGAAGATTAACATATGGATCATGAAACCTGAGCTGGGTGTCAGTGGCTCACACGTGTAATCCAGCTACTCAGGAGGCTGAGATCTGAGAATTGTGGTTCAAAGACAACCTGTGCAGGAAAGTTCGTGAGACCCTTATCTCCAATTAACCACCAGAAAACCAGAGAACACTGCCACTTACATTTGGTAGGAGTATCAGAAGTTGTGTCCTCTCAATGGGTCATGTGAGAAATACATATGCTACAAAAATAACTGGTCTACACTTTATTCCAGATTAAAGAAGATAGAACACTTCGTGAAATTTGAATGCAAATTAAATAATTTAAAGAATCAGATAATAGTGCTATATCAATATTAATTACTTTAGTAATTCTCTCATGGTTTTTGGCAAATACATAAAGTATTTAGGGATAAAGGAACACTCACACATCTTATTTCTAAATGACAAAGAGAAAACTATGTAGAAAAGGAGAGAATGGTAAAGCAAATATGTTAAGAAGTTGATATTCAGGGAATCCAAATGAAGGGTATAAGAGAATACTTTATGTAATTCTTGCCATGTTTTTATAAATCAAATTATTTTAAAAGAAATAAAGAAAAGTCACTTCATTGTTTCATATCCCTGTGCCCCTACCATTACATATGTTATTTCACTTCACAGACAGATTTTCATGTCACAAAAATCTATCTTTTTAAGCCTACCATACTTATTAAAAAAAGAAAAACTGACATGTTCAATTATACTTTTTAAAGTTCCATACTTTTTAAAAATGATGGCAACGACGGTTTCTGCATTTGAACAAAAATTTCATTTTTTCCATAGAATAAAAGTCTGAGTAGAGAAAAAATACATAAACCTTTCAAAAATTTAGTTCTGCTCCAAGAAGCTTTACATATAAAAGTGGCCATTACAGAGAAAATTTGAAATAATCACCAAAAATAAAAAATAAAGTGAGCTTTTCCAGAACTTTCTCTAACCTTGTGGCAGATCCACCAGGTTGTGCATTGCTGTTTTATGTGTCCCTTCTAGTTAGTCACCATATGCACACCACTTCAGATGTGCTGCTCTCTGCTACAGGTCCTTTATTTACTTATTTCTAATTGACTCTAGCAGGGATGAGGTACACTTGACCCATGGGCCCTATAAGGCCTGAAAAATCATTTGGTACATGACAGGTTATAAATATCCAAATAGCGCTTGGTAGAAAATGGTTCCTTACTCCAGCCTTATAAAGCCATGTTCTTTGACTAAGACTTTGTTTCGGACAGGGTCCTAAATGAATTTGGATGGCAGGAAGTCAAAACACTTTGAGAAACTTGACTCCCTGAATACAGAACTATCTTACTAACAGGAGGCATAAGCAAAATAATAACTACGTTTGTAGAAGGCTTTGCTCTGACTCAGGAGACATGGTAGAATGCACCAGTCCTATGCATTACTTCACACCAGAGAACTTTCCAGAGTTTGGTATCATGTATCATATTAGACTTTTCTTCACATGTCTCATGATAGCCTACTTAGCTGATCATAGAATTAAGAATCTGTTTCAATCTATTTAAGAGACTGAATTCATAATGCTAAATCAAAACCCTAATTATATCCCTACTCTAAAATTAGCTCCTTAGTGTAAAACTTCAAAGTAAAATTTTAAAGAATCCAATATACTCATCTGTTTTGGTTTTGTTTTGTTTTGCTGTGCTGGGGCTTGAGTTAAGGACTGTATGCTTGCTACAAAAGCACTCTACTTGAACCATGCCTCCAGTTCCTTTTGATTATTTACTTGTTTATTTTTTTCTGGTGTCAGTATTGGTCCTTACACTCAGGACCTTGAGCTTTTACTTACCTTTTTTTGTTGTTGTTTACAGCTGCTGCTGTATTAGGCCTCAGTTCTAATCTGGCTAATTGGAGAGAAAATATTATGGATTTTACTGCCTGGGCTGACTTCAAACTGTGATCCTCAGATCTTAGCCTTCTGAGTAGCTAGTACTACAGATGTGAGCCACTAGAGTCCAGCTATTTTGTTACTTTTGTATACTTGCTTTTGATTAGGCCAGCCTGGACCCCATATTTATGCTTCCCACATAGGTGAAAGGCATGTACCAGGACACTCAGCTTTTCATAAGTTAAGGTGGTGTCTCGCAAAACAGCTATGTTAACTCGTGTGAAACACTGCACTGTGTGCTTCTCATACTTATGGAAAATATTTTTTTCCTTTGCAGTGGAATTAGACATTGATACTAGGGCCTTGTATATTCTAAAGAGCTCTCCCAATGCTCTACTGATAAAGTACCTTCCAAGCCCATGGTTAATTTATTATTTATTTATTTTTGTTGTTCATGGGGTTTGAACTCTGGGCCTGGGTGATATCTCTCAGCTCTTCATCTCAAGGCTAGCACTCTACCATTTAAACCATAGCACCACTTCCTGTTTTCTGGTGGTTAATTAGAGATAAGAGTCTCAAGGATTTTCGTGCTTGGGGTTGCCTTTGAACCACGATCCTCATATCTCAGCCTCCTGAGTAGCTAGAATTACAGGCATGAGCCAACAGAACCCAGCTCCACATTTAGTTTTAATTATACAACTGGCCCTGAATCTTGATATAAGGTCATCTCTGAAATACATGAAGATCTTTCAGGTGTCATCTAAAATAATAATGACTTGTTGCCTAAACTATCAAAATGTTCCTAAGATCTGTAATATGGAAAGGTCACAAAGGGTTATGGCTGTTCTGAAAAGTCCTCTGGTTCCCCAACCATCCCAGTTGAGGACTGTACATACATTTCAGCTGAAAACTTCTCAGCTGTAAAGTCGGCCTGCCTCTTGGCCTCAAATGGTCCATATTCCCTGTAGGATCTCTGCTCAGCTCTATTAAGTATCACCTGTTTTCTCCAGCTGTCATTCCAGCCTTGTTGCTCCCCCTTTCTAGGAGTCCACTTCTGGCCTGCCAGCAGAAAACCAAAGCAGAGGGCTAAAACACAACATCCATGAAACACTAGGTACAATTCTATAGGTTCCTTAAGATTTCATTTTTCCAAAAACCAGTTGGAATACCACTGGATAAATGGGAATTTCCGGGGGAAAAAGTTGCTGATGTTATTTTCTAGAATTTATTCATTTTAATAAAACCTTATTACTATTATGACTTCACTTATGTTTTAGAGAGTATACGATAAACCATATAATTATAGGTATCTTTTTCTTTCTTTTTGTTGTTGCTGTGTTTTGAAATAAGGTCATTACATATGTTTGAGATTAGCCTGGAACTCACAATCATTCTGTATCAAGACTCCTGAGGGTTAAAAACATAGGCATGCACCACACCTGGTTAATTATAGATGACCTCTATTAACACAATTTAATAAACTAACTACATTTCACATTTCAAAAGCAGCTTTATGAAACCATAGTTCTAAACCTCATCCAGGAAAGTAGTACATACCAGTACCTTTGATTGTAGTTTAAAGTACAATATTAGATTGTACTTAACATTGTATTTTAAAAAGATTTTCCTTCCCTTGAATGGGATTTATATATTTGCCATATGTCTCTAGTGTGGGCCTCAACTCAGTTTTCAACTCACTCAAGAAGGTATCTTTTTTTGTCCATTTGAGAATCCAGCATCCAGGTGAAACAAGGACAAAGTGCTAACCCTCTTTTGTCTTTTCTCTTCTGCTGCTTTAGAATATGCAATCAAATCCTGTATTTTAAGCCATCTAATAAGTTAGTAACTAAATTTTGAACTTTGTCATTTCTTAAACTGTCTTCCAAAATTGTCTTTTTCCCCTTAGATTTAGAAGGGTCCTCAAATATTATTTATAGCTTTTGCTATACTTCTTTGATTTTCCTTAGGAGTAATTACACCACGCTGATAGTACATATAGAAAAATATTAAAATTTATTCAAATAATGGATGTACATCTCATTAAATTCCTCTCATGTATCCACAATAAAAATACAGGCATAGAGCTGGGAATGTGGCTTAGTGGTTGCCTACCATGCAAGATGCCCTGTACCACATAAACAGAACAAGGCAGAAGTGGCACTGTGGCTCAGTGGTAGAACACTACTCTTGAGCAAAAGCAGTTCAGAGACAGTGCCCAGATCCTGAGTTCAAGCCCCAGGACTGGCAAAAATTACAAAATTTAAAAATACAGGGATTTTTTTCAGTTTTCTCATTATTATTTCCTAACTAAACTTTATACTCTAACACAAATAAGTAAGTACTATCAAGTCTTAAAATAAAAATCCTGTTTGTACATCACGAACATAAAATTATGTAATTACCTTGAATATAAAATGTTTTTGAGTGTCAAATATTGCACAAGGGATTTAAGTTCACTCTATGGCTCTAATATCCTATAATATCAATAACTATTTAAATCTAACTTACATCACTTTATGATATTTTCATAGAGGATTATACTTCTACTGTAGAAACAAATCAGATCAACCAAAATAGAAGGGGTAGTTGAAATCAGGGGGAAAATGTCACTAAGTTGTTAATAAGTTGAGCCAGGCACTGGTGGGTCACACCTGAAACCCAAGCTACTCAGAAGGTCAAGAGCTGAGGATCGTGGTTCAAAGCCAGCCTGGCAGAAAATCCATGAGGCTCTTATCTCCAATTGAGCACCAGAAAAACTGAAATTAGCACTGTGGTTCAAAGCGGTAGAGTGCTAGGCTTGAACAGAAGATCTGAGGGACAAAATCCAGACCCAGAGCTCAAGCTCCACAACAACAAAACAAAACAAAACAAAACAACAAAAAAACAAGTTGAAGGTGAGTACTGGTGGCTTATTCCTGTAGTCCTAGCTACTTGTAAGAATGGAATTTGAGGATCAGAGTTCGAAGCCAACTTAGGCACAAAAGTTATGTGATCTCTAAGAAAGCCAGAAGTGGAGCTGTGGCTTCAAGTGGTAGAGCAAAAACCATAAGCAAAAGAAAAAGCTAAGGGACAGAGCCCAGGCCTTAAGTTCAATTCCTAGAATTAGCACCTACATAAATAAAGTTAGCAAAGTGAAAAATTAAAAGATTTGCTTTAGATTTTCTATTTGCAACCCATAAGCATTTGTGTTTTACCATTATAGTATCTCCATTCAACTACAGAATTACTTCATTGATTATTCTACCTTCTTTCTGCTATCTCATTTTTAACTATATCAATTAAACTTGCTTTATAGTAAAGTCATTTCCATCATTTCTGTATGTAAATTGAAGTGTTAAATAGAATTGGCTACTTACTAGGATATTTACCAATATCCTGCAAATACTACATTCTCCCTCTAAATCTCCAAAGACCAAAGCTAATAGTGACAGACATTTTCCCCCCAAATCAGTTGTAAGAGGTCAAAACTGCAATTGAACCCACCTTGCTTTTCCACACTAGAACAGCAGCTTGCATTTCACCAGCCCTTTCCAATAAAAGGCTTGCATTAGCATTTGATCACTGATCTAAACACAAGCTTAGAAAAGGAAAAGAATACAGTAAAATTTCCAGCAAGAGTTCCCATAAAATAGTTGCATTTTGGCTCAAAGGGTTTCTAGGCTCTGAAGAAAGCTGAGAAAAGCGAGCTGAAACAGTCTCTGATGGTTCGAGAATATACTGAGCAAAGGGCCTCTCATAGGTTTCTGTACAGCTTTGGATAGTTTAGTACATTAAAACTTCCAATTCCACGGGGCAAGCATCTAATTCCCACATTCTGGAGGATTAATGTTTCTGGTGTATGTCAAAAAGTGTATTCCCAAATGCTTGACATTTCTCTATGCTAAGCATTCACTCAATCTTCAGACTAAATTTAAAATGTTTCATTTTGCCTAACATCAACTTATCTGACAGTTTCTGTTTGTCTCAGACATATACTAGTTGTTGCAAATAAAGGAAACCATAGGATCTATGTTTCTTTGGGCCTGGCTTACTTCACTTAATATGAGTTTTGCCAAGCATTTCTATTTCCTAACTAATGGGGCAATGTCATTGTTTCTGATGGAGGCATAGACTTCCATTGTGTATACATACCACATTTTCTTGATCCATTCATCTATTGAGGGGCATCTGGATTGGAACCCCAAGATAAGGATTCAAATGTTTCTTCTTTTCTTTTTTATTATGAGAATACCGTACAGAGGAATTACAATAACATGGGCAAGATAACGAGTACATTTCTTATCAAGCATTGTAGCCTCCTCTTTGTTTCCACTTCCCATCCCTTTCCATACTCCCCCCTCTCCCCACCCGACACTCCCCCCACCCCTCACCAAAGTTGTAAAGTTCGTATTTTGACATAACGATTTGTACATCTCATTATTGCAATGAGTCTACCTGTATCCTTAGTTTAACGATTTGTTTTTTCCCTTCCTCTCCACAAATTATACCAACATCAAATACAGTGAAAGCATGGGTTATACAGACAAGGGACTCATATCTAAAATATACCTAGAACTTAAAAAATTAAATCCCCCAAAACCAAATCTTCAAAGAAACAACTGCCCAATAAATAAGTGGGCTAACGACTTAAAGAGAAACTTCTCTGAAGAGGAAAAGGATAGTCAATAGATACATGAAGAAATGTTTTTTTTTTCTCTCCTGCGGTTGTTTCGAACATATTTATAAGATGATTTCTTTGTTGCTTTTTATGTCCCTCCCCTATGGTATAATCCCTGCTTTCACTGTATTTGATGTTGGTATTGAAAGGTTAAAGTTTTGAGGCAGTGACCACTTGTTGCTTGTTTGTAGCAAAGCAACAAATGGGGCTAAACTGCACGGTTGTGTGCCTTTATAAGACCTGAAAATCCTTAGCTCAGGGCTCTCCTCCTGGGCTCCGCTGTGTCGGAGTGGAAGACGAGGCCCAAGCTGCAGCCTGTTTAAATAAAACAGCTGTAGAATCTGACTCTCGGTGAGAGGTCTATTAGGGATCTAGTAGCCGTGGCAAAAACAGGAAAGGAAGGACAGAAAACATGAAATTGAGCATGAAAAGAGAGACTGGGTAAAGGAAAAGAGGCCAGACTTGTTGGAATCGCCACTATCACATGCTGAGCATACATGGTTCACAGAGGGCAGCAGTTTCATTCGAGATGGAAAAAGATACGCAGGCGCAGCAATCATCACGGACACTGAGATAGTGTGGGCAGAAGCACTCCCCCAGGGAATGTCTGCACAAAGAGCAGAGCTAGTGGCACTAACAAAAGCCCTACAAATGGGAAAATGGAAGAGACTAAACATTTACACAGACAGTCGGTATGCTTTTGCCAACGTGCATGGCCATGGAGCCATTTCCCAAGAGAGGGGGCTGCTGACAGCTGAGGGAAAATATATTAAAAACAAACAAGAAATTTTAAGCCTCGGCCAGATGGGAAACAGCAAATATTGCCATTATGCACTGCCCTGGCTATCAAAAGGGAACTGATTCTATAACCAAAGGAAATAACTTGGCCGATCAGGCAGCTAAGGAGTTGGCCCTCCAGCCCAGAGCTGACTCTAGTAGACCCAGGGCCACGAGCTTTGCCTCCTGAGCCTCAATACCCCCAAGAAGACTTGCAGTGGATAAAGAAAATTCCCATGGCCTATAAACCTCTGGACAGAGAAGGAAAACTGGTGAGGGGAAAGTTATCTTGCTAAAAAGATTGGGGAAGGGGATTCTAAAGAGAATCCATTGCGTCCCTCACATGGGAACACGAAGACTGCAGGACATGCTCCAACACTCCAAAGTAAAAATCAACTCATCGAGGACATTGTTAAAAATTGTGAAGCCTCATAGCTAGCAAGATCAATAGAAAACCCACGGATTGGGAGAAGATCTTTACTAGCCATACAACTGACAAGGGTCTCATATCTAAAATATACTTGGAACTCAAAAAATTAAACCCCCCAACAACAAATCCTCAAAGAAACAACTGCCCAATAAATAAGTGGGCGAAAGATTTAAAGAGAAACTTCTCTGAAGAAGAAAGAAGGATGGCCAATAGACACATGAAGAAATGTTCAACATCCCTAGCCATAAAAGAAATGCAAATCAAAACAACATGGAGATATCACCTCAATGCAGTTAGAACGGAAAAATCAAGAACTCTAACAACAACAGATGCTGGAGGGGATGTGTACAGAAAGGAACTTTACTTCATTGTTGGTGGGAATGTAAACTTGTTCAACCACTTTGGAAAGCAGTATGGAGGTTCCTCAAAAGACTTCACATAGAACTCCCCTATGACCCAGCAATCCCACTTTTGGGCATTTACCCAAATGTATACAAACAAGACCACACTAAAGCTACCAGCACAACTATGTTTATTGCAGCATTATTTACCATAGCTAAGATATGGAACCTACCCTGATGCCCCTCAGTAGATGATTGGATCAAGAAAATGTGGTATATATACACAATGGAATTCTATGCCTCCATCAGAAAGAATGACATTGCCCCATTTGTTAGAAAATGGAAAAACTTGGAAAAAATTATATTAAGTGAAGTAAGCCAGGCCCAAGAAATATAGGTCCCATGGTTTCCCTTATTTGTAATATCTAGTATATGTATGAGTCAAGCGGAAAAGGTCAGATAATGTAATGTCAGGAAAATGAACCCTTAGATGTGTATTTTAATGTTTTTTTCTTCCATGCATGTGTTTCTAACACATTTATAAGATTATCTCTTTGTTGCTTTGTATGTCCCTCCCCCACAGTATAACCCCTGCTTTCACTATATTTGATGTCAGTATAACTTGTGGAGGAGATGGGGAAAAACCAGTTGTTTATCTATACAGGTGGACCTGTTGCAACAATGAGAAGTACAAGTTGTCATGTCCAAAATGAGCTTTACAACGTCGGTGTGTGTGGGGGGAAGGAATAGGATTGGGATGGGGGGGAGGGGGGAGGCTGTGAAGGGATGTGAAGGGTAAACAAAGGAGGAGGCTGCAATGTTTGGTAAGAAATGTATGCATTATCCTGCCCATGTAATTGTAACTCCTCTGTACAGTATGTTCACAAATAAAATAAAATTAAATTTAAAAAAATTTGTGAAGCCTGTCAGCTCACCAATGCCCCCAATCAACTGGTTACAAAAGGAGCTTGCCTCCGTGGAGATAGGCCAGGTGTGTATTGGGAAGTAGACTTCACAGAAATTAAAACTGGAAAATTTGGATATAAATATTTGCTAGTTTTTGTAGACACTTTTTCAGGATGGGTTGAAGCCTACCCAACAAACATGAGACTGTGAAAATCATGGCTAAGAAGATCCTGGAAGAAATCCTACCCAGGTATGTCTTCCCATCCACTGTTGGGACAGATAATGGATGGGCCTTCGTCTCAAAAGTAAGTCAGGGAATAGCCACAGCACCTGGGATGGATTGGAATTTGCACTGTGCTTATAGACCCCAGAGTTCAGTGCAGGTAGAAAGAATGAATCAGAAAGGAGACCTTAAATAAATTGGCCTTGGAGACTGGCGCAGATTGGGTATCACTCCTTCCTTTTGCCCCTGTTTAGAATAAGAACTTCACCCTATCGGTTTGGCTTTACTCCTTTTGAAATAATGCATGGACCCCCTCCACCCATTATCCCTAGTCTTCAGACTGAATTGCTTGCTGATTTGGATGATACTGAATTTCTGTGTAAGCTTGACTATTTACAGCTGTTGCATAAGAGTATGTGGCCCCAGCTTAGAGCATTATGATTCTGCTTCTATTCCTACCCCCCATTTGTTTAAACCAGGGGACTGGGTGTTTGTTCGAAGGCACAACTTGAGATCTCTGGAACCAAGGTGGAAGGGACCTTACATGGTGCTACTGACTACTCCTCCTGCCCTTGCTGCTTGGATCCTCTGCTCCCATGCCAGACCAGCTGAACCCTTTGCCCTGGATGACCGTGGGGAAACATGGGAAGTCTGCAAGCATCCTACCCAACCACTCCGCATACACCTCAAGAAAAGAAAAATAAACTGGTTGTTATTGATATTATTGTTTAATATTATGGCTAAGGTCAGAGAGGGACTATACCCGTTCAAGTTCGTGAGGTATTGGAAATTAGTTTTGGCCCAGAGCTACAAGATTGTGTCTCAGGAGTATAAGTCAATGGGGGGGAATGAAGGGTTAAAATTTGGAGGCAGTGACCACTTGTTGCTTGTTTGTAGCAGAGCAATAGGTGGTGATAAACCACCTGGGTGTGTACCTTTATAAGACCTGCACATCCTTAGCTCAGTGCTCTCTTCCTGAGCGCCACTGTGTCAGAGTGTAAGATGAGGCCCAAGCTGCAGCCTGTTTAAATAAAACAGCTGTAGAGTTCTTCTTGGTGGGGGTCCTGTGACCTTGGCATAACATGTATAATTTTAAAGGGGAAGGAAAAAAACAAATTGTTTAAATAGGGATACAGGTGGACCCATTGCAACAATGAGATTTACAATACATTATGTTGAAAAATGTACTTTACAACTTTGGCAGGGGTGGGGGTGGGGTGGAAAGGGGAAAGGACGGGAATGGGAAACAATGGAGGAGGCAACAAGGCTTCATAAGAAATGTACTCATTATCTTGCCCATGTAATTGTAACCCCTCTGTATGGTTTTTTCACAATAAAATAAATAAATAAAATATTTAAGTAGAGAAAATCACAGACCTTCATAACAGGGCTTACAGAAATTTGTGTAGAACTTTAACACTCATTACAGATAAATTTAGTACAGTAACTACATAAATGGAAATTAATGAGGTGCTTTCTTCTATTATGCACCTTGAAAAAAACTACAATGTTATTCTACCTATAAAATTACCTCAAGATTTGTAAATATATATCTCAAAAGCCAGATTGCCTAGACTCTAAATGGACAGAAAAGTTGGTAGTGCACTGTCAGGCAGGAAGTGGACTGCATCCCAGATTATATCACTTAAGTTTTGAAAAAAGAAAAAGCACTGTGCATTTATGTAATTAAATTTGTGTATATAAATTCACAGTGCTGACGTCAGGAAAAATAAAGGGTGTTCATTCAATGTCATACATGTTTAAAATTTCCACCACAGGGTAGGACTATAGTTCATTGATAATGTCCTTTGGCCTGGCTTGCTTGAGGCCCCAAGTTTGATCCTCAATACTATAAGAAAAAAAAATGACAAAAATTTATTTTAAAATTGAAAACTGTGAAAAGTCAGCTTATTAGCAATACTAGCTGCAGTGTCACACTCTTCTAAAGGACACAACATTTTCATTTGTTTAAAAAAATGAAGCTAGACATGAAGTCATGATGGCATGCACTTCTAATCTCAGCTTTGTAGGAAGCATAGGGAGACAGCTATATCTAAAAATTAGTGAGGCCATCAGTTCAAACTATTACAGCAAAAACTACGTAGATCAGTAAATAAATGGAGAATCCTTGCCTCATTTAATTTTATATTTCTCTAATTTGAGAAAAAAAGTAAGGTAAAAGTGCATTATCTCATTTGATTAAGTAAGGTCATACACTTACTGACATACCGAATAGCATTTGGTTTTCAGCATCTTTATTTTACAGACTTTATTTTACAGACTTCTGATTCTCAAGCAACAAATCTTCTCCACACAGATAAAGGTAGAGTCGCGATTTGCACAAGTCAAGGTGCTAGCACTTAAAATTTTCTGACAGGGCATGAACTCACACTTTGTGTGTGTGTCTGCACACATGTATATGTGAGTGTGCACGCATGTCCATGCTCAGGCCTGAGCACTGTCCCTCAAGATTTCTGGCTCAGGGTTGTCACTCCACCACTGAACTGCAGCCCCACCATGGTTAACAGGAGGTAAGAGTCTCCTGAACTTTCCTGCCAGGCTGTCTTTGAACCTTGATTCCGTTTTAGCATCCTGAAGACCTAGGAGAACAGGCGTGAGCTTCTGCTGCCTAGAAAGCAGTGGATGAGTCTTGACCAAGCCAAGAATAGGCAAACAAGCTCTGCTAACGATAACAACTACACACCTAAGATCACTACTCAGAACATTGACAACTACACACCTAACTGCAGTACTCAGAACAGTGACAACTGCACACCTAATCTCAATACTCAGAACAGTGACAACCACACTCAAAACTACAATACTCAGAAAACTGAATACAGAACACCAAACCTCAATACTCAGAACAGTGAAAACTACACACATAAGCTCAGTACTCACAACATTGACAACTGCACACCTAAATTCAACATTCAGAAAAGTGACAACTACAAATCTAATCTCAGTAATCAGAACAGTGACAACTGTACAGCTA
Organism: Dipodomys merriami; assembly: GCF_024711535.1. Classification (NCBI taxonomy): domain Eukaryota; kingdom Metazoa; phylum Chordata; class Mammalia; order Rodentia; family Heteromyidae; genus Dipodomys; species Dipodomys merriami. Next base: position 259,584 of record NW_027206493.1, on the reverse strand, counting down.
ACATCAATAATTAGAACAGTCAAAACAGTGACAAATGCACACCTAATCTCACTACTCAGAAAAGTGACAACCACACACCTAACCTCAATACTCAGAACAGTGATGACAGCACACCTAACCCCAACACTCAGAACAGTGACAACTACACACCTAACCTCAACACTCAACAGTGACAATTGTACACCTAATCTCAACTCAGAACAGACACAGCTACACACCTAATCTCAATACTCAGAAAAGTGATAATTTCACAGCTAACCCCAGTACTCAGAACAGTGAAAAATACACACCCAACCTCAATACTCAGAACAGTGAAAACTACATAGCTAAACTCAATACTCAGAATCGTGACAACCACACTACTAACTTCAATACTCAGAACACTGACAACAGCACACCAAACCTCAATACTCAGAAGTGACAAATATACACATGAACTCACTACTCAAAACAGTGGCAATTACACACCTCATTTCAACACTAAAAACAGTGACAACCAAACACATAACCTCAGTACTCAGAACAGTGACACCTGCACACCTAACATCAATACTCAGAACAGTCAAAACAGTAACAAATGCACATCTAATCTCAATACTCAGACTAGTGACAACTGCACACCTAACTTGAATACTCAGAACAGTGACAACAGAACACCTAAACTCAACACTCAGAATGGTGACAACTACACATCTAACCTCAACACTCAGAGCAGTGACAACTACACTCCTAACCCCAGTACTCTGAACAGTGACAACCACACACCTAACATCAATACTCAGAACAATGACAATAGCACACCTAACCTCAGTACTCAGATCAGTGACAACTGCATATCTCAAACACATATCTCAAACGCATATCTCAAAAGTGACATCCACACACCTAACTTAAAAACTCAGAACAGTGACAACTGCACACCTAACATCAATATCAGAACAGTCAGAACAATGACAACTGCACACCTAACCTCACTACTCAGAACAGTGACAGCTATATACCTAACCTCAGCACTCAGAACTGTGACAACCACACACCTAACTTAAATACACACAAAAGCAACAACTGTACATCTAACTTCAGTCATCAGAATAGTGACAACTACATACCTAAACTCAATACTCAGAACAGTGACAAATACACACCTAACCTCAGTTTTCTGAACAGTGACAACTACCACATAACCTCAGTACTCAGAACAGTGACAACCGCACACCTAACCTCGACTCAGACCAGAGATAACTACCCACCTAATCTCAGTCAGAACAATAACAACTACACACTTAACCTCAACACTCAGAATAGTGACAACTACACATTTAACCTCAGTACTCAGAACAGTGACAACTACACACCTAACTTCATTTCTCAGAAAAGTGACAACCACATACCTAACCTCAATACTCAGAACAGTTACAATTGCACATCTAACCTCAACACCTAGAACAGTGACAACCACACAGCTAACCTCAACAATCAGAAGAGTGACAACCACACACCTCACCTCATGACAACCACTCGCCTCACTCAGCACTCAGGGAAGAAGTGGGAGGCAGGTGCAGATGCCTCAGGCCAGGGCGGGTCAGGTGGAAGTGTTTTCTGAGGTGCCCTTCCTCTTCCTGCACCAGGCCATGGTCTGATGAGGCAGGAGACATCTAGAAGCTTGGAGGTGCCAGGGTTAGGAACGCCTGTCTTAGAGCAGTCAGGGGTGATTCAGGAATGCAAGTGCAGCCAGGCCAGCGCCAGTTAGAGAAAGGCAACCCCACCCCCCGTCCTCTGTGGCCCCCCACCGGCCACCCCCTTCCCTTCATGCTGGTAGCACCAGCCCGCTCCAGACTTGCTTGCTGGCTTGGTGGCACCCCAGGACCACCTGGGGCGCCAGCCAGGCTCCCCGTTTCATAGGCTCCCACCTTCCTGGCCAAGAGCACTCTTGGCACATGAAATGCCTCCAGGGCGCTCACCCTCGCTGCACACAGTGCCTTGGTCTCATGCCGAGGATCTAGGCAGCTGGCCTGGTTGTCCTGCACCCGGTGCCCTTCCTCTCCTCTCCTACCCATGTACCTGGTGGCTGAGGGCCTGGGCTGTCCTGCCAAGGCTCACCGGGCACCGGGAGGCTCTTGAGCTCCTTCTGAGACTCCCTGGGGCTGCCGCCAGCGTCCGGCCTGGGAACCTAAGTTCCTGCGTAGCTCCACTGGAGCTGCAGCCACCATGGCGGTCTTGTCTTGCTTGCGGCTATGCAGCTGCTGCTGCTGGCGAGAGCGATTGGCATCGCACAGGATGTGGAACTGGTCCTACTCACCTTCCAGCAGCTTGTAGAAGCGGTTGGCCACGACCCAGCAAAAGCTCTCCTGCATAGAATCGCTGGTGGTTGTCACAGGGCACCAGAGCACCCTTATCCAGCTTTGGTCACTGCAGGTCTAGGCGGGCAGCCCACACAAGCAATGCTCAGCACATCCTGTGGCAAGGACCCATTCCGCCTGCCTCCTCCCTCTCTGCTGGGCCCTGTCCAGTCCCTCCAAGCACCTGCCCCTGCCACTGCTGCTACCGTTGCCTACCCAAACGCAGTGAGACAGCCAATCAGCACCCAGAGACATTCCCCTTTCCCAACCGGCGAGCCAGAGAGCCCAATCACAGGCTGGTGGCTGTTACTTCACTTGACCTCTGCACCCCACTCCCGGCCCATTCCGGAGAGATGGGGCCAGAGGTGAAACCACAACAAATGGACGCAGGTGACTTGCACTGCCAACCAGGGGGTCAGTCTTGGCTATCCTGTAACCGCATGGAATTGGGGTACTTTCCATGTCTGCCACACTTCTGTTAAGGTTACACATTAACATAGCCATTCAACAGCCATGTACTTAGCATTTAGTGTGTTGTTGAAGAAGCACCAGCTGCTTCTTGTTATGGACCTTAGACCTTAGTCTGCATACTGAGAAAAAAGAAGGAATCCTTTCTAACTTCCAGTCCAAGGTTCTACCTTGAAGACGTGATTCCTAGTGCAAGGAAATAGCCATGAGGACATGACTCCCAGCACAAGTGCAAGGATCTAATCATGAGGTCGTGACTCCCAGTGCAAGGATTTGACCATGAGGATGTGATTCCCAGTGCAAGTGTCTGACCATGAGGATGTGACTTCTAGTGAAAGGGTCTGACCATGAGAATGTGACTCCTAATGCACGAATGTGACCATGAGGATGTGACTCCAAGTGCTAGTGTCTAGCCATGAGGACGTGACTCCTAGTGCAAGGGTCTGAGCATGAGGACATGACTTCTAGTACAAGAATCTGACCATCAAGATGTGATTCCTAGTGCAAGGGTTTTACCATGAGGATGCGTGGGAAAGCTTTCCTTTGGAAATGAAGGTTAAGGTGAAAGGGAAAAGTGATAAGGGGCAGATGAAGACGTCTTGAGGTGGGATGGAGTGCAAACCTTATTAAGCTCAAAGGAAAGCAGTGTGACTGGGACTAGAAGGATTAGACAAAGACCTAATTTTAGTCTTTCTTCCAGGAGCAGTGCCTTAAACACAACCAATTTATATTTGAAAGGACCACTCTAACTGTGCTGTGAAGAAACTAGAGTGGATTATCCAGGGAAGAACTGATGAGGTCACTTGGACTTAGGATGGTAGCAGTGGATATAAGTAAGAGTGACTAGATCAGCAGGACTTGGGACTGTGTTTGGTATGGATGATAAAGCTGATGTGACGATTCTTTTGCTGGCATGGGCATCTGAAATGGGAATGCTTGTCACAACTAAATACAACACTGGGAAGGGACCATGAGTTTCATCTTGGGCATGTTGAGGTTGGTGATTGGATAGTTTTGTTTGTCATTTCAGACATTCAGTTAAGGCCTGGAGCTCAGAACAGATGGGTTTCTTTCAGGAAATCTTTCCCACATACTAGTGGCTGCCCCATCTTACAGACATCACTTTCTCTTACATTTTGGATTTTGTTCAGGTATCAGGTAACTGTGGACCACAGGGGAAACAGGGCCCCTTCCAGCCTCAACCTTCATTAATCTTACATCATTCATTGTAATTCCATTTCTTTGCCAGCAACTGCTGAGGAATAGGTTGCCTTGAATATCTGGCAGAGCAGATTGGAGGGGGAAAATTCAGGGCAAGCTTTTCTTATACGTAAAAAGAAATTGAAGCTGGGTACGGGTGGTATGCCTAGCATCCTAACTACTGAGAAGACTAATATGTCAGGATCATGGTTCAAAACCATCCTGGGCAGACAAGTCTGGAAAAAACTCTTCTCTCCAACTAACCCTTCATTGCAACTACACATATGGAGAAAGCCTAGATCCTGAATTTTTTGGTACTTCCAACTTAACCCACTTGGGAACCTCCCTACCTCCCTACTTGTCATTAAATAAGTTCACCAATAAAATAAAGTGGAAAAAAGATAATATGGACAGAAGGTGTGTTTCATTTTTTACTTTTTTTGTGGTCATGGGGCTTGAATGCAGGGCCTGCTTGCTGCCCTGAGCTTTTTTCTCTCATGGTTAGTGCTCTACCAGTTTGAGCCATACTGGCACTCCTAGCTTTCTGGTGGTTAATTGGAGATAAGAATCTCATAGACTGGGGTTGGGAAGGTGGCTCAGTGGTAGAGCACTTGCCTTGCATGCATGAGGCCCTGGGTTCAATTCCTCAGCACCACATAAGCAAAAAGACAAAAGCAGGAAGTGGCACTGTGGCTTAAGTGGTAGAGCACTAGCCTTGAGCTGAAGAGCTGAGGGACAGTGCCCAGGCCCAGAGTTCAGGCCCCATGACCGCACCAAAAAAAAAAAAAAAGAATCTCATATCTCAGCCTTGTGATTAGTATTACAGAAGTGAGCCACTGCCTTCTGGTTGGACAAAAGGTTTTGATAAATGCAGTGACATAGTTAACCTCCCAAACACTGTATTAACTAAAAGAAGCCAGAGGTAAAAGGCCATTTATTGTATGATTCCACTGATATAAAATATGTGTAGAACAGGCAAATCCATAGAGACAGAGTAGATTGGTGCTAACAGGAATTAGGAGCAATGTAATGTTGGAGAATTACTCCTTAATAGGTCTTCTGTAAGGTAATAAAAATACTCCAGAAATAATGCAACAGTAACACAAAATTGTGAATTGCTAAATGTCACTGATTTACACATTTCACATTGTGAAAATAATAATTTTTAACCACAACTTAAGGAGAAAATGTACTTTGTACCCAGATCAAGATTTGAACCCTGTCCTGCCACCCATTAACTCTGTGATTTTGGACACGTATTTCTGGGCCTTGTTTTCTCATCCATAAAATGGAGACATCACAGTCCCTACCTCCAAGGGCTACTTTGAAGTTGGAATGAGATCATTCATATACAGTGATCAGCACAGTGCCATCACATAATAACTCATCATGAGAAGTCTTGTTATTAAATGTTATTAGTGTCATTCATCATCGATCACATAATTTTCAGTCAGACTTAATAGCAGATGTTTCCTGTTAGGAAGAGCACAGACCCTTTGTGCCCATCTGGACCAGCCATGTTGAATAAATGGCATGCTAGTGTGCCCAGTGTCTGCCACATGGCAATGTGCAGCAGGCAGTTCAAGCTGCCGCTCTGGCCAAAGTAACATAGGCTTCCAAAACTAGCTGGAATTTCCACTTTCTTCTTGAGTCCTTTGCAACTATTTCTATGCCCAAGAGCCCTGTTATAAGCATAGCTGGTCCTTAGGTGGCCATGTGTAGCATCAAGTCTTATGTTCTCCCCTCAGTCCTGTTCTAGGCTCTGAGTGGAATTGCCTGTGTGTCCTCCAGGACTGAGCAGGAGAGAGGAGCTGGATTTTGTACTGCACTTCTTGTCTTCATTAAGAAAAGGGTGTCTTTTATGTTCTGGTAACACCTCCCTGTAATCCCAGGAGACTGAGATATGTTTTTATGTTTTTATGATTGTGTTTTAAAGCCAATCAGGACAGAAAAGTCAGGGAAGCCCTGTCTCCAATGAACTATCAAATCTTTTGGTACTGGCATCAAAAACAAGACAAAGGTTTCATCCTCAAATGGAGACTCCCAGGTGTCAAGACCCTCCCCGGGCGATGAGACCTCTCCCACTTAATCAGGTTCCCTCAGATGAGATGAGACACCCCCTCCTTGGATGGCTTACCTGCTTCAGTGGCAGGATGAACACCAGAGCACAGTATTGATTCTGCTGTGATGACCTGGCAGGATTACACCCTGTACTAAGGAAGTTTCTCCTGGTTGACTGGTCTTTCAGGGAGGCAGAAGGAGTAAATCTGAGGTGGTCCTTATCTCTGGAAGCTCCTTGGGGAGAGGATTCTATGTAGGGAAGATTCTCCTGTGCTTCACCTGTTGTACTGAAGCATTCCGGCTCACTGTGGGGAGCTAGTATCTTGGAAGCTTCCGTGCTGTGTGCTCATCTCCTTGTGTAACCCCACCATGTCATACTTGTTATAGGTCAGCCTTGAACTCAGTAGAATTGGGCTCCACTCCCATGTTATACTCTTCTCATGGTGGAGGCAGATCTACTAATTTTAGTCTCACCAGAATCACTTTGAGCTTGAGGGAAGCCAGGACATGTGCATAGCATGTGTGAGGCCCTGAGTTCAAATTATGTGCTTCTTTCACAGCACCAAGAAGGGAAATGAAAAAGATTTCCACTTTTAGGTAGTGTACCTGAATTTACCAGCTACTTGGGACGCTGAGTCAGGAGGACTGCCTGAGCCCATCTCTTCCCTGCCAGCTGGGGTGATACAGTATTGCGTCCTAGGTACTCCCCAAACAAACAAATCCCTTGGAGTTTGGAGAAAGAGCAGATTTTTCTTCTTCCTTTCCTTGGAGGTGGAAGGTTGGCAGTTTGAGGACACCTAATAGAACCTTCTTGCAAGGAGAAACCTGTACTAATGAGATTGAGCATGGTTCTGGGACTGGGTGGAAGGAGTAGAAGCAGGGAAAAGTTGGTCCCTCTGCTCTGGCTTGTGTCCCTGCAAGAAAGCTTACACATTAGCAGGTTTGCAAGTCACGCACAGGTATGAGTGACTGCTAGTTCAGGTACCCACTCCTAAAGCTACCTCAGAGAAACTTCATGAGGGGCCTGGGAATGTGGCCTTGTGATGTGTTTGTGTGTCTTTGTGTGTGTGTGTGTGTGTGTGTGTGTGTGCGCGCGCGCGCGCGTGCGTGCATGCTTATGTGTGCCAGTACTATGTCTTGAACTCTGGGCCTGGGCAATCTCCCTTAGATTTGTTGCTCAAGGTTAGCACTCTATCACTTGAGCCACAGCTCCCCTTTTAGCTTTTGTGGTGGGAAATTGTATATAGGAGTCTTACAGACTTTCTTTCCTGGGCTGGCTTTGAGCCATGATTCTTACATCTAGTCTCCTGAGTAGTTAGGATTACAGGCGTGGGCTGCTGGCACCTGGCTCTCTTTCATTCTACTTATGTTTTTTTTTTTTTTATTTTTAGTTGTCAAGGGTCACCATTCGTTTTGAGTACAGCACCTCTTATTAGGTGTTTTTAGGTCTTTCCCTCATTTGGAGTAGTCTGCCCAGCATTGTGGGTTCTGAGGTATTACTACCAATAGGTGGTCCTGCTGCCTTTGTGATCTGGCTTTGTTACTGTTGGTTGTGGGGCCTGAACTCTGTCCCTGAGCTCTTTTGCTCAAGAGCTACCATTTTAACTAAAACACCACTTCAGGTTTTGAGTGGTTATTTGGAGACATGAGTCTCACAGACTACTGGCCCAGGCTGGCATTGAATCCTGATCCTCAGATCTCAGTCTCCTGAGTAGCTAGTTAGGATTACAGGTTTCAGCCACCAGTTCCTGGCCAATTCAGCTTTCTTAGGAAGACTGGGATTGCCTCTTACAAGCCTTCCTCAGTCTCATCTCTTTCCCATAAGGAATTTCTAGCTAGCTAAATTCAGAGTCAGGCGGAACCCCGGATTTTTGGTTTTCATGGTGGCTTCATCATGTAGGCATGAGCAGTGATGTGAGCCACTGATGATCAACTCTGCCTTGGCCTCTGTTTCTCCTGGTGAAAAGCCCCAGCCTTTTGATGCTGCCTTTTGCTGTCTGGGGACCAGCCCCAATCTGAGTCTTCCATGAACTATCAACCATCAGCCAGCTTAGCAAAACACAGCAAGTGTCATCACTGGGATCTCAAGGGTTGTAGCAGCTGATCACAGAACGGCTCTGCCTTATCGTATCATAAGAGTCTATGTTTATGTAGTGAATGTTCAGAGCTGCCAGAGTGGCAGTTTATTAAACTATTTCCTAGCTGGCTTTTTGGAATAGAAATGAACAAACCAATTTCTAAAGTTTCTATAGATGTGCATAGGATCTGGAATGGGCAGGATAATTTTGAAAAGGATCAAGTTCAAAAAATGTTACAAAGTGCTTAGGACAATGAAAGTTTGGGACATTGACAGACAGGTAAATGAATAGAACAGAATGGAAAATTGAGAAGTAATTGAAGAATATAATGTTCATTGATTTTTTAAAAAATGAAAATGTCTTGATGAGAGAGATGGTTAATCCAAATCACAACTTGTGTGGGAGGAGAAGAGCCTGAACTGTGGCCTCTACACCAAATATAACTCCACGTGGCAAGTGAGACTATGGAGGGAAGCCAGAACTCTGAAAACTAATGTTTGACAAGAAGGACATACAGAACATGAATTAATTATACTTCGGAAAAAATAAGATGCATTGGACTTTAGTTTGCTTTCAGAGAGCTAGCAAAAGGACAGACTATAGAGAACCTGTTATCAATGTGTCTATATCTACATATTTATCTGCCTGAAGAAGTATACAAAAACCATATAATAATTTCTTTTTCCTAGTATTGAGGATTGAACTCAAGTCCTCAGCACTTTCTGAGGCCAGATTAGAAAAGGCAGAAGATGGGGCTCAGAGGTGGAGCACCTGCCTAGAGTGTACATGGTCTGGATTTTGAGCCCTAGCACTGCCAATAAAGGACAAAAGCTTTTTTTAAACAGTTTCTATATGAGATGTGGTATATGAATGTTAAACGAGGACACAAAAAGCTATAACAGCAGTATTCATTAGAGAAGTCACGTGTTAAGATCACAGGGTGCTCAACTGGGATGAGTGTCCCTCAGAGACTCATGGTGGTAGTGGAAGGGGTGGGATCATTGAGATGTAGGGCTTGGTGAATGGATGTTACACTATTGGGGTGTGCCCATGTAGGGGATACTGAGGCTCTCCTCTCTGTCTTTACCATGCAGCATCTGGGAATTGAGCCATCTCACTTCTGCCAGGTTGTAATGTGTAGTCACAGGCCCCAGAGGAGAGGTGCCAACTGACACAGACTGACACCATGAATGAGTGATCATCTCTCTGTTGGCAGAGAATAATACAGAACATGTAGATTGCTGTTGAGCAATAGAAAATGGTACAGACAGTCACTCTGGAAATAGACAGCTTTTTGTGCATGTAGAATGTAACAGCTATTTTGCTCCTAACTATTTGTCCACACTACAGTGTGGCCTCATGAGGACTTGTTTGAAGATGTTTATAGGAGCTTTATTTGTAGAATCAGCCAAAGCATGGAATACTCAGATGTGTGCCTGCAGGCGACAGGAAATGAGTGCATGGTACATCTACACTATGGGGTAACATACAGAGCAGTGAAAAGCAACTTGTGCTGAATGGTCTAGCTTGAATTCAAAAGGGTTGTGATTCCATAAACCTGAAGTGTTATAAAAGGTCACACCAACCTAGAGTGACAGGAAATCAAAGTTCCTTGAGTCCATGCTGGGAATCTTCTGGGTTGTTGGTACTGCTGTCAGTAGAGGCATGAGGTACAGCTTTAAAACGGGCTTCATTGAAAAGTGTTTTTATCAAGGGTGAAGTATACCTCCAAAAGAGACGTTACCCAGAAAGAACAGAAAGACCACTGCAGTGACTTGGATTGGTTTAGGGAGAGATAGGGTTAAGCCAGAATACTTGGGGGAGGAGCTCATCCCTTGAGTTGTCAAAGGCCTTGAGGAACCTGAACCTCTTAGGCTTTTGAGATGTGCCCAACACTGTCAGCTGACCTGCATCTGGGTTTGCTCCTTGGTACCAGAGGCATCAAGGTAGAGCAAGAGGCAGTCATCGCTTGGAGAGGAAGCATTTAACTCCTGAGGTGGCAACACAATACTGTCTCACTGTGGAGATGGCTGAGGAAGATTAGCAATAAATTTTTGACATGTGCAAACTCCTTTTCAGTTCTGGGTACCAAATAGCCCTCCCAGAGTGAGGGAGGAGGATGAGGCTACCACCTTGGTTGTCAGTGCACTGCTGTTCATCTGCTTTTTAACTGACAGGAATTGTTTAAGAGTCTTTGTGGAAGACATTCAGATGTAAAGTTCTCTGTATTCCCATTTGCTCCCTCTGGCTTTTAGTTTTTTTTCCATCTTGCTAGCTGTTCAATTTTGGAGTATCATGCCCCAGTCATCTTTTAGACTACACAAGTTTAGTAATGTTAATTTTAGTATTAGTTTCATTTAAATCAGATTTTATGTATTTTTTGACTTATTCAAAATTGAAGTTAAGAGAGTCACTCACGCCGGGCGCTGGTGGCTCACGCCTGTAATCCTAGCTACTCAGGAGGCTGAGATCTGAGGATCGCGGTTCAAAGCCAGCCCAGGCAGGAAAGACCGTGAGACTCCTATCTCCAATAAACCACCAGAAAACCGGAAGTGGCGCTGTAGCTCAAGTGGTAGAGCGCTCGCCTTGAGCTGAAGAGCTGAGGGACAGCGCCCAGGCCCAGAGTTCAGGCCCCACGACCGACCAAAAAAAAAAAAAAAAGAAACAAACAAGAGAGTCACTCACTGTGCTGTGTTTCTGTAGTTTGGACATTTGTATTTTCTGCAGTCTAGCTGCATTTCTGTAGATATTCCAGTAGGAGTTGCTACTAAGTCATCTACAAGTAATGGAAGCTTGGTGTTTTGGATGCTGAGACTTGAAATGTACTTTGTCTTGCTTGTTTCATCCATTTAGTCAGTTCAGTTTCTTTTTGCATTTTTGTAAGCAAGCATTGGAATATCAATGTTGTCATGAGTGCATTTAGGGTTGTGGCTGGCCAGGAAGTAACATTTCAAGTCTGTGTGTGCTTTCAAGTTTCTGTCACAGTAGTGCAGAGTGGAGCTGAGGAGACTGTCTACCCTAAAACCAGGCAGCTGGGTGCAAAACAGGACCATGGTTATGCCAGTGGGATAACCATGTGGGAGTGAGTGGAAAGGGTTGTGTCTGTGGGTTGGGGATGCATACTATCTGGAATGTGGGAGGATCTGGATTTCATCCCCACTATTGGAAATAAACCACCTTGGGTTTTTCCAAAACAGATGAATCTGTTTGGTTCGAGGGCCAGAACATAACAGTAGAGTACAGGGCTGCCCATGTGGTTTAAGCCAGAGCAAAGCCTTGCTTTCTTTTTTGCAGCTGTGATCCCCCTTTATCTAGTGGGGTGTACTTCTGACTGAGAAGAAAGCCAGCAGTGTGTCTGCTGCAGTTTGTGAGGAACCCCTGCTCTGGCTGGGGTCTCGATGCTAGGTGTTGAGATCTTCTCCAGGGAGAAACATTCCAAGGGCTCTGATCTAGTGCCTTCCATGCAGGCCAGCATCCAGCCATGGTGGAGCATGGGGTGCAGAAGAGTGTGCCTCCACAGGGTTTCACAATGGGTTTTCTAATGCTTATTTAAGAGTAATATTTCACCGATCAGATGTTCCCTTAACTATGCACACTTGGAGATCTGTAAAAGCTACTTTATGATGTTTGCCAGATTATCTTTTATTAAGACAGTAACACACAGGATTTTTCAAGGTCCTTTTGTGCTTCCCATCCATGGGAAGCATTTCTTGTGACCATGATGGAAGCGTCATCCAGGTTCCAGCAGCTCCTGCTGTGCAACAGAGGTGCCCAGTGTGGTGAGGTGAGTGGAGTTGGGTAGACGGTCCACCATGCAGGGTGTGAAAGTGCACTGGCCTCTGTCATCAATAGCATATACTCCTCTCCACTTTTATTATGGTCTACACAAGGGCCAAGAACCTTTTTCTCAGCCAAGGGCCATCTGGATTTTTATGACATTGTTCTGGGGCTGAACAGACAGCTGTGAGCAGCCAGTGAAAAACATGTGTGCTGACCTGTCACATGTCAAGTGATTTTTGTGGCCCTTACATGACTGTCTGAGTGTCCTTCAATTCTGGTCTCAAAGGAGGATTCTGGAGCAATAGTGGAAGGATGAACACTGCTTGCCAGTGGGACTTGGGGTGTTTGCAGAATTGTAGATTGCTCCCCCCACTTCCTGTATTAAGCTATTTGTTATTTCTAGTCTTCTTTCTCTCTGTTTTCCCTTCTTGTCTCTGGATTGCTTTCCTCTGTCCTCTCTCCACTACCCTGAACCTCAAGTTCTTTTCCTTTCCCTTCTCAGGTAGGCAGAATTCTCCTGAGAGTTTGTGTGCAGGGGGAAGAAGAGCATCCTCATGGCTGGGTAGGTATAGGCTGCAGCTGATTGGAATTCCTGCTGTCTCCCAGTGTCATCTCTTCTCCCTGTTTAACTTTCTCTATCAGCTCTAATGTGGGAAAGCAGAGCAAGGGGAGTAAAAACTAGAGACATGGCTGGGAGAAATTCCCTGGCCTGTTCCTGGTGAGGTTTGAGCCATCATGCACAGATTTTATTTAGTCCATTTAATATAGTGGCTGTGGAAGTTGGTAGCAGATGTCTTGAATCCTACTGAAGGAACTAAAATATGAGCTTGTGGCACCTTGATATTATACATGGGCCCAATTTGATTTCAGTTTATTTAATTAAAACTTGACAATGCTGCTAGCTACACTGCAGTAGTTATAGGAAACTTCTGACTTCAGCTTACAAAACTGCGACGGACCAGCTCCACCGGAGCACTGGGACCAATGGGACAGAGATCTGGGGATAGGTGGGCAAGGAGTAGGCGAAATGACAGACACAGACTCAAAAGAGTTGCATCTGAGTGTATCTTTATGGAGGAGAATTAACATTTTCATACAGTGTGTGATTGTGACATAGATTCTTTTGTTATTTAAGCAAGTAATCAATTTTTAGGAAAAGAAAAACATTGATGGATTACATAAAAATTGATGACTATCCCACCAACTGTTTAAGCTAAATGGTGCGAAACAATGCGTCATCTAGTCAGCCTTTTTATGTTTAATAATGAACAAACCCAAGATAGGGCTGTACTTATATTGTACTCTTTTTATTTTTTTCATATATTTTCAAGCCCCTTTGAAACCATCCTAAAAACCACTTTCAGGTTGAATCAGGCATTCTCCGTTTTCTATAATTTTAATCCCAATGTTTGTTCACATAAATTTCTAATTATTATTTTAAACTATCTTGTTGTTTTGATAATAAACACCATAGTGGTCCAGATCTACTTAATCTTTACATAAAATCTAATGAGTTCCAAAACACCCTTTTTCCTTTTACATTAATCCATCTATTTTCATCTTTGTAAACTCCTGTATAAGGCAATGGTTCATGGGTCAGCTCAGGAAATGTGATGTCACTAACTTTATATTTTGTGGGAAATAACCATCTATTCCCTATAATGTAAGATGGACTAAAAGTAGTCATAACTGTTGGGGAATTTTTCTTTTCCTTTAATTATCAGGGGTCCCTTTTTTTAGAACTCTCTGTGCTTTTGGGATAACTCCTTCTGGCTTAGTTTAATTCATTAATTCTGCCTGTTGTAACATATCTAGAGATTTTAAATTTCTATATTTACTATGAATGAGCCACAAAACTGCTTGTGAAATTGTAGGAGTTCCTGGAGGCAGTGTCACATCAAATGATAGATTGATTGTGGCATTGCCCACATTTAATCTTTTGTCTTTATTATTCAGAGAAGCCGTCTCCATTGGATTGGAAAGAAACAACATGCTCTATTCATGGATCAATAGAAAAATAGCCAAAACGAGAATAAAGGCAATGAATGTACAGCCAAGAAGAATATAGTAAGAATAAAAGTAGAGGCTATAAAGGTGCAGCCAAGTGTATGGGAAGCCTTGAACCAACACCCCCTTCCTGCAGGCATGCTCCTTGAAGATTATGCTTTATCTGGCGTGATCTCTCACGCAAACTCTGAAGGAGGTGGCATGGCACAAAACCTAGACCTTTCTACCTACACCTTCCTATTTCATGCAGCTCAGATAGCACTGTCTCTTCCTAGTGGAGTTTTTGCTCATGAATATTGCTGCTAACTGATGTGTCCTGTGTAAAGAACTTGAAAAGATTGCAGTTAATAAAGCAGGGTACAGTACCTTGGAAGACCTAGAAACATTGAAGTGGGTTCAGAGTTAATTGGAAGAGAAGAGAACTGGAATGAACGCTGGAGTCAAGGTGGCTTCTACATGTGAGCTTTTAGTTGGACTGCAGCCTCAGTGTGAAATGGAAGACTTTTTTGCCTCCAGTGGACCAAGAGACCCTTGTGGTCAGGTCAGCAGGAGGGTCCTGGAGTGATTTGTTAATCCTGCCCTACAGGGGGAAGGCAGATTCTCCATATCCCCCGTGGGAATGGGCAATTGGCACCACAGTCATGGGAGATCGAATGTAAAATGAGCCCATTTTATTTTATTCACATAAAATATTATAGGCTTGTTTAAAACTTAATTCTCATCCTGAGTATGCAAAATACAAATTCCAAAAAAATGTTCAATTTTTTTACTTTGTACTTTGCAAATATACAAAATAGAAGTTTGGTTAAATTTATATTACATATTTATTAAGGTGAAGAACTATGTAACATGTTAGCTCTGCTTAAGGCATACTTAGGAATAAACGATTGTACAAATTATTGTGCCTTTGAAACCACATTGCATAACAGACTGTCTCCGTAAAAAATGTTAAAGAAGTAAACCAAGTATAACTTAGTCATACATATAGATCAGAACACAAATATATAGTCCTTGTCAGGGCTGGGAAGGTGGCTCAGTGGTAGAGCGCTTGCCTTGCATGCCTGAGGCCCTGGGTTCGATTCCTCAGCACCACATAAGCAAAAAGCAAAAAGCTGGAAGTGGCACTGTGGCTCAAGTGGTAGAATGCAAGCCTTGAGCTGAAAAGCTGAGGGACAGTGCCCCGACCCAGAGTTCAGGCCCCATGACCAGACCCCCCCCAAACATATATATATATATATATATATATATATATATATATAGTCCTTGTCAAAGCATACAGCAGTTTGAGAACTTTGGCTTCCTCTTTTGTACCTTTAGAACCAAGACTCATCAAGCACCATCATTTAGGCTATTAGAACACATATTCTGTACTGAAATCTCTTCCTCTTCTTCTAACTAAATAATAGCTTTTAGAAGGCAAAGGGAATACAAGGTGTTCTTTATATTTATATTGCATCTGAGACAATCTGTGAGAAGCAGAGTGGGGGAGGGGTGTAGAGTGAGACTAACACCACCACAATGCCACAAGAGGCAGGCCTCCTGGAGCAGAGCAGAGGCCAGGCCTGTGGAGAGGAGAGCCCTGTGGTATAGAGAGGCCTGCTGGAAAAAGAGAGAAACCTGCCACCTGGAGGCTGCAGCTGCTCTTAGTTCTGAGGTAGCCCAGGACAAGGCAGTTATAGACCAGCTAGTAAAACTCCTTTGTCACCTTTGGCCATGGATTTTCCCTCCTCTGAGATCATTACAAATTCAAGGGAATTCTGGTCTTCCCTCTCCCTCCCCCCACCCCAACTGATGGATCTAATTTGCACCCTATTATCCACAGCTTCCAGTAATCCCATGGTGGTGTCTTGTAAATCCAGGAATACTCAAGTTGATTTAGAATTGGAATGATAGCTGATACAAGCTCAGACCCATCTGTTCAATTTTGTTTTTTTAATTTTGCCTTTGGATTCCTCCTTTCTCTTGATTATCCATTCCCAAGAAATATTGGAAACTTTCCCATGGTTGTAGTGCTTTGCCAACATGAGCTCTCTCACATGGGAAGACAGTATGAAGGATTTTCTACTGGCAGTATGTGACTCTGTATCCACAGTCAGGGATTTAACAGTGTCTCTATGCATCGGGCCAGGGGACCCACCTGGACAAGGCTGTCTCTATGCATCAGGACAGGAGACTCATCTAGACAAGGCAATCTGTATGCACCAGGCGATGAGACACCTGGACAAGGCCGTCTATGTGTCAGTCCAGGTGAGCCCACCTGGACAAGGCCATCTCTGTGAGTCAAGCCAGGAGACTCACCTGGACAAGGCAGTCTCTATGTTTCAGGCCAGGGGACCTATCTGGATAAGACTCTCTCTATGGGTCAAGCCAGGAGACCAACCTGGACAAGGCTGTTGAACTTGTGGCACAGGAATGGCAGCACGACTAGTGTTGCCTGGTCAGTTCATCAGAGTGGGCAAACTTCTACCCAAAGCCATCCCAGTCACAGTGGTAAGGTAAGGTGTCTCACCTGTATGGGTTCAGAAATGCACCTTGAGATGAGAGCTCCTTGGATAGGTTTGGCTGCAGCCCATGTGCTCACACGCATGGGTGGCCTTTGTGTGGCCATGACCTTCTTACTTCCTTTGGCTTTGGCTCCTCTGGCAGGTAGGAACCAGGTCACCTGCTCAAGCAGGCAGGGTGGGTAGTTGGGCCCTCGATGGGCATGGGATATAGGGGCTAGCAGTAGAGTTGGGTGACAGTCCCTATTGACCAGAAATTCCTCATGACAGGCTAAGGTAGTCCTAATAGGGAGCTGTTGCCCCAAGGAGAATTCTTTTTTTTTTCACTTTTCCGCATACTTTATTTATTACAAACATACAGTTCTTTAAATATAGACTGTAAAATTCCATTTGCAAAAGTCTGCTATTGTAAGGAGTGCACATCAGCAGGAAGGCTTCTTAACTTTTTCTATGAGTTTTCTGTCAGTTTTGCTAGTTAGTGGTAAATTCGGGACCTGCTGTTTTACAGGCCTGTCCGAAGCTTCTGGCTGTATTCACATTGCTCTTTTGAAGCAGCCCTGCATGTATCAAAATTGTTCAGAATCTGAGCTTCAACCTACAGGCAGTGAGATCAACAGCCCATCTGGACTCTGCTTTTTGAACGGTTTTCAGGAAGTGTGATTTCTGGATGGGTACTGCACTTCACGGATTTGTTTGAATTGCCCATGCAGCTCTATGTTAAAGTGCATTCTTCTTTTCAAAAATAAGCAAGAGAAATAATCTTTTTACTTTTTAATTAACCAAGGTACTTAAAAAATGAACTTTTTGGTCTCTCAGCAGATATTCTCAAATTGATCCTACTACTGCAATTTCCATGGTCTATTTACAACATTTATAGGATTCTGGGTGGAGGGAACTTTATAAAATGAAAGGTGCAGCTTCACTTGAAACAGAAATCAGCTCTACAAATTCATACATAGGCATACGCACTTGGCTTACAATGTATAAGCTTGTTGGTATTTACAGAGATCAAAGACAACCCTCTCCAAAAAAAAAATAACATAAAACAACCTTTTAAAGTAATTGCCAACCTAAACTCTAATTGTACATTTAGATCAGGAAGCTGTCTCCTGCTATCAAGTTTTGGTTTTAATTGAAATAACTTTGTAGATTCTCTACTGGAAGGACATGAGTCCCCCGCTTTGGAGTGAAGAGCCAAGTCTAACAAAGCTACCAATAGATGGAACTGTCTCTGAAGATTCCCACAGAAGAAAAACATGCTATGTAGCACTGTATCAGAACAGGTGATCTTAACAAATGATTTTAGAAAGACATCTGTATGAAAGTCCAAAAGGAAAACAAAATGCTTAATAATATAGATGTTGTAGGACTTCAGAAAAAAGTTCAGATACACTGATGTAGTCTTGATACTGATGCCACTGAAAAATAACTCAAATACTACTTGCCTCCTATTGGAATGTGCAAAACAATAGACTGTAAAAAATGTGTCTACACTTACTGAAAGTCAGTTTCTAGACTTTTTGTCCAATCTATAGGGTTTTAAGAATCCAAGTTTTTTTCCCCTAGGTAGAACTTTGGGTTTTGAACTCAAGGCCTTGTGTTTGCTTGGCAAATGCTCTACCACTTAAGCCACACGCCCAGTCCTATTATTGGTATTATTTTTTGCTTTATTTTTCAGATAGGGTCTTTTGTTTATAGCCCAGGGCTGGCCTTGGGCCACGATCTCCTATCTCTATCTCACAAATACCTGGGATACAGGCATATTCCACCATGCCCAGCTCCAGAGAGCTTTTTACACAGAAGAGTGACATGGTAGAAGAAAAGGATTTATGCTTATTATCAATTTAAAACAAAACCTCCAAATGTGTTTAGTGATAAAATCCTGTTTTTTTCATTTTCTTTGAGTCTCTTGTACTTTTTTCTCCCAAGAAGAAATGTTAAAAGGGAAGAAACAATCCACTTGCCCTTCTATTTCCAAGCACAGATTTTTCTGACCATCCTGATCCAGCAACACAGGACAAAATATTTTGCCTTTAAGAGATGGTCTCAGTGAGTCTTGAAAAAGTTAGCCATTGAAGAGATGCTGAAGGTAGGAAAAAAGAACAAACTCATGCCTTCTGCAAAATGCTAGTGGCTACTTAATGTATCTATCACTTTCTCTTCACAACTCTGGACCTTCATTTCACTGTGTGCCTGCGGCGAACGCCTTCTCGGCCAGTGAGAAAAAACGACCACCACACCAGGAGTCTTCTCAGATCACGCTTTATTGGAGAGCCTTTTAGTTGATGGGAGAGCTTGAGCGCGAGAGAGCGTGCACCCAAAACATGGCCGCTTATATAGGGAATAGGAACACGGGTCTTTCTATCATTGGTCATCTGCCTTTCACCTTCACCAGGTGCCACGGGATTGGCTGGGGACTCTACGTGGCTCGCGCATGCGCAAAGCCCAGGACCCACCGTCCCACCAAGCACTGCCTGAAATGGAGTGGTTACCTCAAAGCTGCAAGGGAGTGGGCGCCATCTTGTAATGGCATTTACCCTGGCTCCCTACAGTTCCCCCTTTTTTGTTTTTTGGCAACAGGTAAGAGTAGAGGTTGGGCCTCTGTCTAAAACATTAGGACCTTGCACTGGCCTTCACCTGATGGACGCCTTCCCCAGTGATGACCAGGCCCTTCCGATGCCTTTTTTGCAGAGGTGGGATCTTGGGCATCAACCCACTTGCAACCCAGCATGCTCTTCTTGAGGAGATGGTACCCTCAAGTGCAGTGCACTTGCCTCGCACCCTGTCCCAAATTGCAAATTGCATACCTGTCCCGGTGCAATGGGATCCCCTAATCCCTCGGGGTGCTAAGGCTATGCAGGATTGTAAGGCTTAATTGCCTCTCAGGGCCGACAGCCAGATCTGGGGTGAGGATCCACTCTCCAAAGCGGCTAATGCTTGCAAGATAACAACCTTGTCCCTTCTGGTTTGGGCTCGAAGGCGACAGACCAACCATAGGCAGACCACGCATCCTCCCAGGCAGCAGGCTAAAAACATTCCGACTCCCACCCACTCTTTGAAAAAGGACACCGCAGAGGCAATCCAGTCTTCCATCCTACAATCTGCGGAAAATAAGGTGGGGAGAAAAAGGGAGGCTGCATGCAGGGGCATAGGAACTGGCCAGGCCCTGGTGACAGCCCACAGCCATTGGTTTAGCTATCACAGGGATTGCTATTAGCACTGTTGCTAACAGCAGGAAGATCAGCTGCATCAGGAGACGAGTGGATGGCATCTTCAAGAGGGGGTTCTGCTGCAGTCTCTACCGGCCTGGTCAGTCTCGTTGGCACCCAGTGAGGTACTTCTTGACTCTGTGGAAAAACACAAACAGCTCCCCTGGATCTCGTTATTACCGGATCCGGTCCATACCATTTATTATTAATAACATCCTTCCACATAACCATGTCTTTAGTATCCATGGGGTCTCTTGTCATATGCCGATCTGCGGCAGACTGATTGTTGTCATTTAGAATTAAAAAATTAAGGGTAAAGAGTGCAAGAGAAAGTTTCCCTGGGGGACGCTGACTCAGCAATTCCCCCTTTTTGTTTTTGAAGCATTTCTTTTATGCTTCTATTAGCTCTTTCCACTATACCTTGTCCTTGAGGATTGTAGGGCAGTCCGGTGGTGTGGTCAACCTGCATTTGTGCGCAAAAGGCACGAAAACCATGGGAAGTATAAGCAGGGCCATTATCCGTCTTAAGTCTAAGGGGCTTTCCCCAAGCTGCCCAAGCTTCTAAGCAGTGTATTTTGACGTGAGACACCTTTTCTCCTGCCAAAGGTGTGGCATGAATGACACCAGAAAAGGTGTCCACAGACACATGTAAATATTTTAACTTACCAAATTCTGTCAGATGAGTAACATCCATTTGCCATAGGGCGTTTGGTCTCAACCCCCTGGGGTTTACCACCACATGGGGAGGATGAAGAAAGGTAACACAGGATTTACAGGCTTTAACAATATCTCTTGCCACATGCCTGGACAAATTATATCTTTTTCTAATGGTATTAGCAGGTACATGATACAATTTATGAAAGTCTTTTGCCAATTCTACAGGATCAGCAGCGACCAGAGCCACAGCCCGAGTTGCCTGGTCCACCAAATCATTACACCTTGCCATCGGGCCCAGCAACATAGAGTGGGCGCGAATATGTCCAATATAAAAAGAGTGTTTTCCGTTTAAGATAAGGGACTGAATCTGTAACAAAACATTAGAAATTGTACTGGCCTGCTTAATTGAAGCAGCAACTTCAAGAGAAGCAACGGCATTTACAACATATAATGAATCAGAAAATAAATTAAAAGGTTGATCAAATCTTTTAAAAACTTCAAGCACAATTAAACATTCAACAGCCTGTGGGACATTCGGCCGAAAATTAAAGACTACCGGCTGTTTGTGTCCTTGAACAAAAAGGGCACCTTGTCCAGATTTTGATCCATCCGTAAAGATGGTCAGAGCATCAACCAAGGGCTCTTTGAAGTGACAACAGGAAAATACACTAAATTTTTGTTAACTATGGCAAGCAGAGGATGCTTAGGATAATGGTTATCAATTACATTTGGAAATGAGCAAACAAGAATTGCCCACATATCCACTGTGGCTGCTAAAATTTCAACTTGCTCACGGGTGTATGGAATAATTAATTTATCTGGAATTTTTGCAAAGTGCATCAAACAATACTTTATACCCAAAATTGCCTGCTTAGCCACTAATTCAGGAAAATATTGAACAGTTTTTGCTCCCACAGAATTGCCGTGGAGCCACCATAAGGGGCCATTTTGCCAAAGAACCCCCGTGGGATAATTTTTTGTTTTTAATATACATAAATCGATAGGTAATTTTAAATCAACCCGTGAAAGTTGAGCCCTAGACAAAGCTGCCTCAACCTTTTGTAGGGAATTTAGTGCTAAAGGTGTTAGGGATCTAGAGGAGGTGACTTCAGGGTCCTCCAAATGGCAAATAAAGTTAACAACTCTGACCGAGGGAGATTAAAAAACCCCCTTATCCAATTAATATCTCCTGCCAATTGCTGAAAATCATTAAGTGTTTTGAGATGACCAGTTCGAATGGAAAGTTCTTGTGGTTTAATCTCAGTAGGAGAAACTATGGTTCCCAGAAATTGAACAACAGTAGTCTGTTGAACCTTTTCAGGGGCAATAATCAGTCCTATCAGCTAAGGTCTCCGTTACCTGCCCAAACACTTTATGAAGAGTCTCTACCGAGGGAGCAGCCAACAAGATATCATCCATATAATGGACAATCCGTACTTTTGGAAATTTTTTCCTGACAGGGGTTAATGCAGCCCCTACGAACAATTGACAAATTGTTGGGCTATTAGCCATCCCTTGGGGGAGAACTTTCCACTGATAGCGAGCATCTGGGGTTTCATGATTAACAGAGGGCAAAGTAAAGGCAAAGCGCTCCCTATCCTTTTCATAAAGAGGTATGGAAAAAAAGCAATCCTTAATATCTAAAGCTAAAATAGGCCACTCTCGAGGTAATGCAGAGAGCCATGGAAGTCCCCTTTGGATGGGTCCCATAATTTGCATCTGGGCATTTACTGCTCTAAGGTCATGTAATAATCTCCATTTTCCGGAGGCCTTTCTAATCACAAAAATTGGGGTATTCCAAGATGACACTGAAAGCTCAACATGCCCCAGCTGCAGCTGTAACTGGACAAGAGTTTGAGCCGCTTCCAATTTTTCTCGAGAGAGGGGCCACTGAGGAACCCACACTGCCTTTTGTGTTAACCAAGGTATGGGTACCGCACCTTCAGTGGAAGCTTTGTTTTCAGAGGCCCCTAAGAAAAACCCAAACCCTTCCTGTCCTGTTTAGGAAGTGGCTCTATCGGCTCCTTGCGTCCTTGGAGATGCCGACCAAGCCCCAAGGCTGGCACAAATCCTTGCTGTTTCATCATATTCTGACTGGCCTCAGAATAATCATTGGTTAAAGTTAGCTTTAGCTGTTGCTGCACATCTCTTCCCCAAAGATTGACAGGGACGTCTACCACAAATGGCTGCATTTTTCCAACTTGGCCTTCGTCTGTTCTCCAAGTCAATTCTTTTGCACTTAACTGTGGGGCATCGGCATAGCCCAGCCCTTGTAAGGTCTGGGAGGATTTCTGAGTTGGCCATTGCTTTGGCCACTCCCCTCTTTGGATGATGCTTCGATCTGCCCCTGTATCCACCAGTCCCTCAAATCTTCTCCCTTCCACTTGGAGAGTTAGCATGGGTCTTTGGTCTAAAGTTATGGACAGGCATGTAAGGTCGACTCCAGTGGAGCCTAGCCCTTTATCTCCTGTCTCTATCTCCTTAGCAGGGAAGTTGCCATGAAGAGAAGGCAAAAGCAGGAGCTGTGCGATTCTATCCCCGGGAGAAATGGACACCACTCCATGGGGGACATGGCAGAGGACCTTGATAGTCCCCATATAGTCAGGGTCAATCACTCCCGGGAAAATTATTAATCCTCTCATTGTGGAGGAGGAGCGTCCTAAAACTATTCCTACAGTGCCTTCATCTAGGGGTCCTGTCATGTCTGTCTCCACAATCTGGACACCCATCTGCTGTGTTAATACCCTTCCGGAGGTGGCACAGAGGTCCAACCCTGTGGAGCCTGAGGTTGCTCTCTTTGGCTGGGGGGTTGTTGCGGGTGCTGTCCGGGAGCCAGAGTCTGAAATGTCCCGTAAATTTTCGGGCCCTGGGGACGAGGGCCCTCCTTCCTGTTTTTTGGCTCTGGTTCCGAATCAGCGTTTGGAGTAATTTGGGGGATAAAATGTCCATTGATGTCTCTAACTGACCTGCACTCGTTGACCCAATGCTTTCCCTTTTTACAACGAGGACACACTCCTGGAGTCCTTGGCGGCCTGGTTATGTTTTGCGCAGGACCACCATTTTGTGGGCACTGTTGTCTAAAATGTCCCAACTGACCACACCGGAAACACCCTTTTCCTTTACTATCTTTTGCTGCCCCGGCAGCCGACAAGACAGCAGCCGCCAGCCCTGCATTGGTCAGGGGGCCACCTACTTCTCTGCAGGCTTTTAACCAAGCTTCTAGGCTTTGAGTTCTTACTGGGGTAATTGTCCTCTGACATTCCTTGGTGCTTTGTTCAAAAATGATTTGCTGTACAAATGGCATGGCTGTTTCCAGATTTCCTAACACCCGCTCGGCTGTCTCTAGCATACGGGCAACAAAATCAGAAAATGGCTCATTAGGGGCCTGCATGATTTTTGTTAGATTGCCAGCCATCTCTCCCTTGTTTGGGAGGGCCTGCCAGGATTTGTAAAAGATCTCGTTTACCTGGCGGTATACTTCAAAGGGATATCCTGTCTTATCTACCGTGTAGGGTCCCTGCCCGAGAAGCATATCTACGATCCAGTCCGGGTGCCCTTCACGGACATTTTGTCTGTATTGGGCTTGAGCCTTGTCTTGAACAATAGGCCGGAAATCAAGGAACTGCCCATGATTGAGACAGGTACGGGCTACCTCAAACCAGTCCGTGGGCGTCATAGCATTGGCGGTCAGTCTTCGGAGCAGGGCAGTGGTATAATTAGCCGTCACTCCATAAGTCCGGACTGCCTCAACTAAATCCTTAAGCTGGAAGTAGGAAACTGGCTCAAAATTTCTTTCATTAGTAATTGGATTTTCAAAAACTGGAAAAGCGGCCGCCAGCCGCGACCAGGTGCTTCCTTTTATAAAGTGACTCCGCCCCGCCGGCGGGCAGGGCGGGGGGGCCGACAGGTGAGGGCCAGCTCCGTTTCCTCTTCCTGGCTGCTGCGGTACTCCCACCCCTAGGGGGCACCACCCCCCATATCTGTCTGCCTCATACTCAGCCCCAGCGTCTTCTAAGTCTTCACTATCATCTGGATCAAGCTGCTCTCCCTCCTCCTCTAACATTTCTTCCTCTGAGTCACTCACAAGATCACTGCATTCTTGGTCCTGCCCTTCCACATGTAGGGCTGAGAACCGATTTGCTTTTAAAGAAGGGCATAGGGGTCTCCTTGAGACCCCCTCCTCCCTAAGACCCTTCTCCTTTTGTGAGGGCTGCAGTCCCTCCTGCTTTAATTCTTTAGGATCCTTTTGTCTTTTTTCCCTTTTTCTTTTAGGCCTATTTTCCTCCCCATTACTGGATGCTGACTCTGATAGACTATCCTGATGCCGTGTTAGTACTTTGCATCCTTCCTGGATTAAATCAAACCCTCCCTCCTCGAGGCAAGTGTGCAACATCAAAAAGACAAGCCACAAAGGAAGAAGCAATGCAAGCAACCAATAAATATCTAAATCTACAGTGAACAGCATACCGGGGAATATTTAATGACGTCCCCTCTCCGCATGTTGAGTTCTGGCTCCTGCTCGGCCTCTCGCGCAGGTCCCGGGTTTCGGCACCACTTGCGGCGAACGCCTTCTCGGCCAGCAAGAAAAAACGACCACCACACCAGGAGTCTTCTCAGATCACGCTTTATTGGAGAGCCTTTTAGTTGATGGGAGAGCTTGAGCGCGAGAGAGCGTGCACCCAAAACATGGCCGCTTATATAGGGAATAGGAACACGGGTCTTTCTATCATTGGTCATCTGCCTTTCACCTTCACCAGGTGCCACGGGATTGGCTGGGGACTCTACGTGGCTCACGCATGTGCAAAGCCCAGGACCCACCGTCCCGCCAAGCACTGCCTGAAATGGAATGGTTACCTCAAAGCTGCAAGGGAGTGGGCGCCATCTTGTAATGGCGTTTACCCTGGCTCCCTACAGTGCCCTCTCTTATTTGTCAGTGGATAGCAGATATAGCATGGGGAAAATAAAAATTGCTCCCGGATGCAAAAATCAATTAGAAAAGTTGAGTTAAAAAATTTCACTATCATGCTAGTTTAGCTTCTAATAAAGTTGTGCTCTTCCTTTTACTAGTTTACTGTGGTAAAGCTAACAATATGGCATCTGCTTGCTTTAACATGGTTCTATCTGTCCCAATTGGAATGTCTAATTCCAAGAAAGTATGAGTTAGATTCTCAAACGAGAGTAAGACTGTGAACAGAGGTGGACAGTATATTCCATACTGCATTAGGAAATACAAAATGCATTCACAAAGGCCTTGCTTGATTCAGGGGGACACATTGCAATTGGGAATCCCCAGGACAAGAAATCTTTACAATGCTGATGCAATTTTATTTTTCCATTTTCTGAATTTAACTTTCAGTACTGAAAAGTGGATTGCACATGTTCCAGTAATGAAACTAGGTTTTAAGAATAAGGTCTGAGGATGACTTACACAGTCAAGTCAGATATGGCAATGGAAATTGCTACTCAAGAGTCCAGTCATCTCAAGAAACTTCTGAAACTAATATTAAAAATGAATACTTTTTTTCTAAATTAAAAGCAGAAGAAATGAGGCTGTAATTTGTCATTTCCACCTTGAGTATGGAATTTCAAATGGGACATATGGACTTTTTTCTTGTCTGTATTTTAAGGTAAACATGGTTCTTTTTTTCTTTTTTCTTTTCTACAAACTATCTCCCCCCACCCTGCCCTACCCCCACCCTTACACCCATTATCCAGTATACTGAATGGGAATTGTAACTCTTTCAGAAGACAGCTAATTGATTTACAGTACTCTTAAAACAACCCTGAAAACTGATAATCTCATTCATTTACTGTAACTTCAGTGCTGTTGTTGACAGAAAAGAAAAAGTTACCTTAAGGCTTAAGGGAAAGTAACTTATTAAATTGTTAATGCAGCATTTTTTACTCTCCCATCCATTGGAAACTATCAAAATGTATTCTAAATCAACAATACAAACTTTCTAACGTTAGCAAAGATTTCTACTCTCCTGGCATAAAGTTAGAATAATATTCATAAACAGAATATCTAGGGGAGCCTGAGAAACCATGATCCACATCACACAAAGATCCTATGCATTTCATGATCAAAAAGTGCTTTATCTTTGAGAAATATGTCAGGGATAAAATGGAAATATACAATGCAAAAATCACTTGACACTTTTTCACAATTGTGGATAAGGAGCAAAAAAGTCTGCTCTCTGAACAGGCCTTACTTATGCACAAGACTTTTAAAGTGTCCTAAATTAATATTGATTTAAAGAATTCATAATAGTGGGGATTTCACTCCACTATATTTTTAAAAAAACCTGAGATTGGACATCAAAGCTGTCAACTTTGTTATTCATCAGAGAAATTCTGATACTTAGAAAACTCAATTGAATTAGCTCCAGGATCAAAACATTAACTTTCCCCAATCAAAAAGGATACAATCAAAAACATACCTAGAGTGTTATAGAACAACTCTCAGGAAACAAGTCATTTTCATATAAGCAAAAAGTCACTTCTTTCCTCTCCCTTCTCACTGATCAAGGCCACACGATTTTCAAATGAATATCTACTGAGAGATCAGTTGTGCATTGGAAAAATTACATAATTGGGTTAAAAATGAAAACAAAATTTACAGTGAAGAATACTTATGTGCATGGTTTACACACTCCAGCTTCTTAATTTTATCCACCTCAAGAGCAAGGTAGATGCACAGTCACCTTGTGTAGATTACATTCTACACCCCTGTAAAGCCAGTCAAGGTCATATTTAAGCATCTTCATCAACAACAGTGCCTGAAGTGTGCAGCCATTTACAGACCACTCAATATGAGGGCATTATTGTAACCAGCCTCTTTTGCCCACAACCCTGCATTTTCAGATAAGACAAGATAATTGTTTTGTTTTGAGAAAACCTAAGCTTGAAACTCTTCAAAGACCTGCAATTTACTGCAACGTGACCCAGAGGTAACAAAGGAAGCAGGAGGTTAATGGCTGCCTGCACCAAAAGTCTCTCAATCATTCTGCAGTAAATAATTATGGAAAGTGACATTACAAGTAGCCATGTGTGTACCACAGCTACAGCCAGTTGTACCACCTATATGCCTCAAACAGTTCCATAGGGTATTTGGGGGTTTTGGGTTTACTTTTCAGATTGATTTTTGGTGCTATACAGACTGACATTTTGTTTGGTGCAGCATATGCACTGAAAGATCTGCTCACCAGATTTGCCATTTCACTTGCTGAAATGATGAGAAGGGACAATAGAAACCTAGAGTTACATCTCTTCACAGAGACCGACTCTTTTGACTGTTTGAAAAAAAAAGGCTTATCTCTGTAGCTAGTTTGAAATAAAACTCAATTTTTTGAAAAGGAGTTTTAGTTCCCTATTTCTAAGGAATGTAACTATTTTCATTAGCTGGGATGTTTGCCAAATTTTAAAAACAACTTCTAAAGGGTTTGTAGTAAGCAGCTAAAAACAAAACAAAAAAGTTAGTTGCTTCCCAGAGTTTGTATAATGCCATTATCTAACTGGAACAAAGACTATTTCCTTTAATAAGCTAGTATTAATGAATGAATCTCCATGCTCTGCAGATTTCTATTGTCCCTAGTCACAGGAATGAGGATCAGTGAAATGCTACAATTAATCCACATCCTTCTGCAATCTTCCTACAGTGGAAGAGAGGCGAGGAAACACCCTTGCAGGAAAAATAAACCTCAGAGGTTGGTTTAAGACTAAAAAACCCACCACTAGGACATTCACCACTTAATCTTACACAGGCAGGTCAAAATTTTAATATAAATTACTTTTGCCAACACATAGCTTACGCATTCTTTGCTCCTTTTTTTGGAGGATTCTCAAATTGATATCTAAAGACTTACATATGATATATAACTGTTATATGGTCTTATGACTAAGAAAATTTCTCTGGTAACCAAAGCTGATGCCATATATGGTAGTGTTCTTGGCATATACTCTATACGCCTCAGACCACTTCTACATTCTTTCTATTCAGCTAATTATAGCTTAGTAGCCACTGGTAAAGGATTGTGAAGACCCTGTCATTTCTACAGAATAGAAAGGCAAGGCTAGTTACTGCAATTCAGCCAAATAAAAAGAAAAGAAAAAAGATTAATAAACCACTCCCTTGAAAAGGAGAGGTACTGCACCTTTGCAAAATTGAACTGGCTCACTGCAGCTGAGCAACAGAATCACCACTGAAGCAAGAAAATAAGTTGGTCTATACAGGAATTGTACATGATTTGAAAATGCAAAAGTTATAGCGATCAACTAATAGCTGCAACCTTAATTTCCATTGCTGCCTCAGAGTTGAAACTTAAACAGTTTCTGCAAGCCTAATGCTAGCTTCTCATCTCCTTTACTAAAACTAGGAATTTGTTCTTCGCAGCAAAGAAACAAAACACTCAAAACACATAGGTAAATACAGCAAGACATTATTGAAAACAGCTGCCTTGTGGTACAAAATACAGTACAAGTATACGGATGTCATTAAAACATCAAAAATACTATTGCTCCCATACAATTTAGTAAACATTCTTGGCAAAGGAGAAAATTTGAAAAGAAAAGCTATAAAAATGTTTAAAATAAGATAATAAAAAGGATATGCAATAAATTAAAAAGGCAGCTCAAATAAAGGGCAGGCATGCAGTTAAAAAATACTAAGATTGTGGAGATGGGGTTACTTGCCTCCTGGTTGAGAAGGTGTCACACAAAGAATACCTGAAAACTTTGGAAAGAACCTTAGCTCCCATTCAATTCAAAGTTTCCTAGGCCTGTGACATTTCTAGAAATACCTTTTGATGGGGTGGGATTAACTTGATTAATAAAAATCATTTCTACTGAAAATCCACTTAAAATATAGAAGAGGTGATCCATGAAAACCCCAACTTTTATTCTTGAAAGACAGCTGGATAAACTGGCCAATGCCAGTATGTTGCAATTTCAAGATGGTATAAAAATGTTTCCAGGATATAGTCAGCATATTCACGTTCACATCAATTCCATTCACAGATGGATTTCAGCTTCCACCGGGTGCACTGCTTTAATCATTCATCCATCATTTGCCAACTTTGATTGTGAGGTACTAATAAGATGGATCAATTTCTTAAAAATTTGTTTTAAAGAATAAATGATGCTGGAATTCTGAACCTGAGGATCTTTAGTATTTGAACAAATCCACAGATTAAACTGAAGGTGAATTAAGACTTCAGTTTTAGTTATTTCCAACTTCTCTGTGAGGATGCATATTCCATTAAAGCTCAGGCTTGTAGCCATACTGTCCCTTTTGCAGAAAATCATCAAGTTTTACAGTTAAAAATGCAGCCAATCAGTGGCTGTAACAGCCAAATTAGCCATAATTCACTTGCTCATATGCTAGAGCCATGGGATCTGGCTCTCATTCACACCAATGCCACTTCTTGGTAATGACCTCCACCTTTAGAGATCAAGGGAAGAACTTTAGTGAGCAGCAACCCATCGACTCAACGAGTTTGCCTTGTGCTTTATGCCTGACGTATTGTGCCTACCTCAGCAACCCCCAATGTAAAACTGCTTTTATTTTTTGAAAAAAAAATTCCTTTTGCCCAACTTTTAAACTATTTTAGTAATGAATTCTCTAGTTCAAGCATTGGCTTTTGAATTTTTGCATCCCGGAAAACAATTCTGCAAAGAAAAGACATGGGGCCAGGTTCCATGCAAAATCATTAAAAAAAAATCCAATTTGTTTTGATTCACTGATGGCTTCTTGAATTCTTTTTTGCCTTGTCCATGATTGTGTAAAGTTGCATTCCTTTTCATAAACCTGGACTCTCAGGACTGGGTAACTGCCAAGGTCTCTCTGTCTCAAGAATTTCAGTGAAGATCTTGATCCAAAAGGCTGATTAGAATAAAGGTGAAGGATAGACACTGCAACGGCGGCTCGGCCTGGAGAGATACTTTAGATTTACCCAGGTACAACACAAATTCAACTGTTATACACAGATGGATCTGGGTAAATCAGATGTGTTTAGGGGCACAGACTCGAAATCTATCCCCTTCAGGATTATCTAGATGAGCTTAGGAACCTCGGGTGGGAAATAGAAGCTGAGACATTTGCAGGTGAGGAGATGGTGTTGTTCTCTGCAGGTTGCTGTCAATTTCTGGAACTTTACTGCTTTACTCACTGTTCAAGACTGTTGTCTTATGGTTATTTCTCTTAACTATATTATTTTTTTTAATTTTGTTGGTTTTTTTTTCTCCCTTGGTGGCCTCCCGGGCTCCTTCTCCACTAGCTCACAGGGGAATGAGCAAGAATGGGAACTAGCCAGGGGGATGGGGGGTGGGGGCGCGGGTAACAGGGTGGGGGAGGCCAGGGGGGAAAGCTGCCATTTCAATCCTCATCCACCTCCTCGCCTTAGGACTCCTCACCCCCCCCCCCCCAGCATGACGCTTGTAAAGCTTATCCCTCTGCCGCTCCTGGATTTCTTTCATCTCATCCGCATACCGGCAGAAGGCGCCACCAAACTTGCCCCAGGCCTTGAAGGGCACGGTGATGGCATTGCGGTAGGACGGCTTCACCTCACTCACACAGTAGAAAAACTCCGTACTTGTTGCAGCCCACATTGAAGAAGAAACGTTTGGAGTCCACTGTAATAGAGGTGCCCTCCGGGAGTTCCCCGGCCAGCTCGTGGTCTTCGCCTCCGTAGTCATCGAGGAGCTTGGCGAGCGTGTCGGAATTCGATGAGACCTTGCGCAGGCAGCACGATGGTCTGGCCGCTCTGGAGGCCGCCAGGCCCTGGGCCTGCGCCAAAGCCGCCGCCGCGGTTGACGGTCTGGCGGATGTGCAGGAAGGGGCCGCGCTGGTTCTCCTTGAGATCCAGGTAGTACTTGCAGTACTCACGCACCAGGAACTCGCTCTTGAGGTGCGCCGGCCTGCCGCCCTCCTCAGCGCCCGCTGCCAGCTGCTCGGGGCTGCTGGGGCCCAGCTGTGCATAGTGATCGATGAAGTGGCCCAGCGAGTCACGGAAATTGGCCGCCACCACAATGGACAGCGTGAGGCGGCTCTTGGAGCTGCCCGTGCCCACCTCTGCGATCTTCAGGAAACCGCCCTTGGCGTTCTGCTTCACATCCAGGTAGAAGCGCTTGTTCTGGATGTCCAGCCGCTTCGAGGCCAGCTCCTGCTTCTCCTGCTGGCCGCCACCGCGGGGTGTGGGCTGGAAGCCTCCCTTCCCGCCACGGCCGCCGCCACCGCCACCGCTGCCGCCACCACCGCCCGCCGTGCTAGCTGCCGCTGTTGCTGTCCACCATCTTCTTGGCTACTGCCTTGCCCCGCCCACTGTGCTCGCGCCCCCACCCTCCGCCCTGCGCTCGCGCTCCCGGGCCCCCCAGCCTTGCCTGCTGGCTCCTCACGCGCTCCTGCTGCTCATCGCAGGCCGCCGCCGCCATCCCCCATCCCCCAAGGAGAATTCTTGTGTGCTGGGCCAGTGGCTGTTACTGAGCTGGGGTACTGTACCCAAGTGGGCTTCCAGGTGCTCGCCAATGGTGACAAGGAGACTGTGGCCTGTCATCATAGGGCACCACCACCATTGGGTGACCACCTTCCAGGCTGCCTTTGCTGACCGTGATGACCGAAAGGCTGCCATACTTGCTGCCAGTGGTGAATAAGCCCATTTTATAGAGAGGAATTACTATTCTTAAGTGCGAAGACTGGAATTGGTTGAAGGTCACACGGCTGGAATGTATGGATTTGTACTCTGCTCATGCGACTTTAAATTGAGTCTCAGAATTGAGCACCATCCACTGCAGGGCTGGTTGGAGCAACAGCTGGTGGGGTTCCTCCCTCAGGATCTCTGACTCAGTGTGTGTCTGTAAAACCCACTCTTACCTTTCACCTTCTACCTTGGGTAGCCTACATCAGGGTCTTTGGTTGAGTGCCAGGCTGTGCCTGCTGCCTGCTGCCTGCTTGCAGGTTGGCCTGCTCTGCAGCCAGCAAAAGCTGAAAGTGTTTCATGTACCATGCACACCAGAGACTCTAATGCATCTATGCCAACATCCTGAGGGCCACTGCCCAGCAGAGAGCACAGCTGAGCCTTAGAGACTTAGAAAACCTCTTTTGGAATGCTGGCTCTGTTCCCTCTTCCTTTTTGTCACACTGTCAAAAAACCTATATGTGCTAGACCAAGGAGTGGGTGGCTAGGCCAGTCCCTAATGGGACTTTGTTGCTGTACATGAGCACTTCTATCTGCCACATCCTGGGATCGCAACCCACTGGTATAAGTGCTAGATAATCAGGCCACCACTTCACACTTCAGGATAAAAGAAGCTCACCTGAGGTCTTGGTGCAAAGTCTACATGTTCAGGGCTTGTGTTACTAGCCACGTCCTCACTAGGGGATCAATAGTGTACTCTCTGGGGCTTCTTCCTCTCTGGGAATGACCAGGCCTTGCTTTATTCACAGAAGTGGCATCTTAGGCAGATCCAGGAGATGCGCAGCATGGATGTGTGCCTGACTTTCATGTAGAGACTTAGATGACTGAGCCAGCCATGGATGGACAGGGAAATGCTTCTGCATCCAAGTTGCCTTGATGAATTCTTACTTAGAAGATGACCTGGCTCTAAGCAGATCTCAAGGGGAAAACAAGAGTAGATGGGCTGGGCCACATCTATAATTCTAGTACTTAGGTGGAAGAGACAGGTAGAGAGCAGCTGGAGGCCAGGGTTTAACTTCATAGTGAGATTGTCTCAAAAGAAAGCCAAAGACTGAGGAGGTAGACCAGTGGTTAAAGCAGTTTTCTACTGTGTGAAAGTGTCTGAGTTCAATTCCCAGCATTCTGAGGACAGCATAGACACAAGCTCTGTTTCCTGACCTCCTTTCAGAGGTAAAGGACCTAGCCACTTGATCAAGGTGCTTTACAATGAGAAAGACACCAATAGTACCTCAGTCTTGCACTGCCATTGAGCCTTCTTAATCTGTCTGTCCACTGATATGGACCAAGTCATGACTTCTGTTTCCCCACCACTATGCCAGGGGACCCTTCCCTGTCTGTTCCTTCTCAGAAGGAACACAAGCCATGCTTCTCAGGTAGAACCAGAGTATTTTTGGCAGTTCCTTGGACCTGTTAGTCAGGCCGTGGACCTCAAGGAATCTGCTGTTCAAATGTGTGCCGAGGACCAGCTCTGTCGGGACGACGGAGGACACCTAGTGGAGGAACTGCCTCCGTCGATGTGGATGTGTAGGGACTGACAAAGCCACAGCTGAGGACAGAGATGGGGCCAGGGTCGCAAGGCTCCTTCCCCATTTGCACTTATCTCTGGATTACACCCAGCCATGTCCTCTGCTGCTCTGATACTGGAGATCGCTAGCAATAGGGGATCACACTGTGCATCTGTGGATTCTGATCTATGCCAAAGCATAGCCATTGGGAGTTGGTAAGGATTGCTGAAGAATGTACTCTGGAGTTGGGGGGGGGGGCTTTCATGATGTGATGTGTGTTGGCACAGGCGAGGGCAGTTCATAGGGAGTGCTGCCAAATCCCTCTTGAGGACTTCCTGCTTACCTGTGATCCTGCCCATGGTTACAGCTGGACTTGAGGTGGTTAGGTTGTGAGCTGACAGATCAGAGACCTTCTCTAAACAGAGCCCTGAGTTATCTGGAGGGACGACTTGGCCCTGTCTGATGGCCTGGTAGCTGCTACCCAGCTCTGGCTCTTTTGGCTTAGTGGGTGTGGAGGCCATGGTGCAGGTGAGGAAGGTCCTTTCCTTCTGGCAGCCCAAGGAGGAGATGTGGTTTGTCCCTACCTCTGGGCATTGCATTTTTGTCTTATAAGCTTAAATGTCTCTGGTCCTGGAGGAGCTCAGAGTCCAGAAGCAGAGAAATGACAAAGTAAGTCCTGACAAACTTGCTTGTCACTAGTGGCAAAAGGTAGCCCAAGGTGTAGGCTGTCAGGCATTCTGGACCTCAGACATGCAATTATTCTAGTCCAATGCCATCAAGACCTGCCCTGCAGGCAGAACACTTATGTCATGGGAAGATATGGTGTAGTAAACGCCAGGTGGGTTTGCCATGGAAATGCTCTCCAGGGTCAGACTCTTGAGTGGGGGTGGGCAACTTCACCTACCCCTACCAAGTGCTGAAGGGCATTCTTTCCACTAGGAAATAGCATTTTGTCATTAGTGGGAAGGGAGTTTGGAGGACAGATTGCATAAGCAGGGTACAAGCAAGATAGCTGGTAGCGAGTGGTGAAAGCTGCACTGCAGAATGAGGAACAGGAGGCTGTAAACAGTTTACAAGGAGCCTTGAGTAGGTTGAGGTTTAAGTGAGCTCAGTGGGCGAGACCAAAGGCAGAGAGATTAGTGTTCAAGGCTAAGACTGAAAGGGGTTTTGAGAATCGTGAGGGCCCTGAGGTTGAGGTAGCAGAGGTAGGATTGGGCTTGGCTGTATGGGGTTGTGGATGCAGGAGCATGAGGGTTGGGACATGAGGGAGTGGTGGCATTCTGGCCTGTGCACATGGCATGAGTGAAGAGGGAAGGTACAGGGAAAGGACGTCTGAGGGCTCACTGGAGTCTGGGGCTAGGCCCTTGTATTGGGCCACTGAACCAGATGTGCTCGTAGTCTCTGAGTGATGCCTACACCCTTGGGAAGCAGACACACAGAAGATGAGCCTTTTCCAGGTTGCACCTACATACATTCAGGCATTTGATCTGTGTAGAGATCTGTGGTCCCATTGTGTGTGGTCAGGTTGAATTGGCCCAGGTCACTAGACAGGAATATAGACATCCTTTGCCCATAGGTCAGCTCTGAGGACCAGCAGAGTGGCAGAAGCACAACTGGAAGCTTGGTCCATGGAAAATCTGCACTATCCTTATCCTCCTTTTCCAAAGCCTGAGGTATCAGACACAGCAGGACAAGGCACTGCTGTCAAGGTACATAGGATATGATCTCTCAGTGGTAGCTTTTGAGAGTGTGAAATTGAGTTAAGCTGGGCAGTAATCTTTATCGACAAGAATCAAGGTTTCATTTTAGACACAATATAGGAGGCATTAGCTGGTGAGTTACTGCTCCCATCGCTCAGCTCCATGGAAGTTTGTACTGGCCAGCCCAGTATTGTGAGTCCCATACAGGCCCATCATCCTTCCCCCTCTGGGACAGGTGGGAGGCCTCATAGGGACAGACAGCAAAAGACAGGGTCCTTGCTGTCTCAGAGCCTTCACTTGGATTAGCTTGTCACTTGACACTGGGAGGCACTGGCCTCACTGTCATCTCTCATCCCACATGCCCACAAGCATGCCATGCCAACCTACCATCAACAATACAAGTCTATGGGCTCTGTTGTTGTCAGGGAAGGTGCCAGGCCCATCTGCATCCATGGGGACACAAACAGCCCCAACAGCAGCCACCCCATTCCCCTCCCTCCCACCCTCATTCTCCTTACTGCCCACATGCCGCCCCGGTCTTTTCAGACTTGTGCACAGGAGATGACCCTCAGCTGGCAAACATCTGCTGACCCTCCACCTGCCTCAGTGTGACCACTAGGCACCTGCGTTGGTCACTCACTTGGGTGAGTGTGTGTGCACACTTGTTCCCACACAACACCCTAACACTGGGTCGGGCTTAGACACAGTCACACAGAGCTTTCTCTGCAATTACCACAATGCCCTAGGCTCCTTCCTTCCCCAGACATCCTTGAAAATGAGATCACTGAAAAGGGCCCTGTGCCAATGTAATCCTGGCCCTGTCTCCATGCCCACTATC
Source organism: Dipodomys merriami (assembly GCF_024711535.1). NCBI lineage: Eukaryota > Metazoa > Chordata > Mammalia > Rodentia > Heteromyidae > Dipodomys > Dipodomys merriami. The sequence continues at coordinate 223,551 of NW_027206493.1, read as the reverse complement.
CAACACTCCCCCAGTTTAGACACTCATCACAGGAGAAAGAAGCTTGATGCCCACATGTGAAATGAGGTATCACAAGAGCTGCCTCTACCCATCTGCATTTCACTTGGCATGCTTTGGCTGAATTCTGACATTTCCCCTCCTAGCCAGTCCCAGGCCCAATACTGCCTCTCAGCTCTGTTGCCAGGGGCCGAACACCTTCCTCACCTTTTGTAGGCTTTCACACGTGTGTGTGTGTGTGTGTGTGTGTGTGTGTGTGTGTGTGTGTGTGTGTGTGTGTGTTTATCCCATGATCCTCCTCAGTTCCCCTTTCTAAAAGTGGTAGAGTTTTTCTGAGCTCCTGCCAGCAAGCCTCCAGGGAAATGGGTCTTACTTTGCCAAGAGATTCTGCCCATACCTGGAGAGAAAATGGGATGATGGTTCTCATGATTATGGAGGACATGTACGCCATATGGACAGTAACAAAGGGTACTTGTTGCAGATGCCCAGGGGGTATCCACAACCCTTTTGGCCCCATGGAGGCACGGTGCTCCAGCAAACAGGCCCTGTGAGTGACCAGGTGATCCTTGTCCTGCAAGGCTCTCACTGATTTGGTCAGCTGGAACACATCCAGGTCTCACCCAAGTGGACATGTAGGTCTTTGCAGAACCAGCTTTCACTCCTCTTCACTCCTTCACTGGCCTCTCTGTCATCTCTCCTCTTACAAGCCCCCAGGTGCACCCACTCACTCAACTTCCAGCCATCAACCCTGCAAGTCTGTGGGACTTGAAGCTGCCTGGGAAGGTGCCAGGCCCACAAACTACCATGTAACCACAAGTAGCCTCAATAGTTACCACACAGCATTTTCCATCCCCTCCCAACCAATGCTTCTTTCTGGCCTTATGCCACTCCCTGTCTTTTCAGACCTAGCAGTTATATAAACACGCAAGGAAGGGCTGGCTGCATCTTCCTGTATGAGGCTCTCCCATGGAGTTCGTAGTCTCTGTCCTCCCATATCAGTGGAAACATCTGGAGGTGAGGCTGCAGGTGAAGGCGACTGGCTTGGTGCTGTTCCTTCCAAAGAAGTGATAGCCAGCCTTAGGTACACACACACACACACACACACACACACACACACACACACACACACACACAGGTGAAAGCCATTCAAGGGCAGAATACTGTCTGTTGTGTATGGCAGAGACACCAGAAGGAGAATGTGTGTGTGTGGAGGGAGGCAGCATCGTGGAAGGCCTGATGTGGATCCTTTGGGGACTGATCTCCTGAGCTCTGCCGGCACTGCTGTTAGCACTGGCTTGCACCATCTTCCAGCTCCACTGACACCAGAGCAACAGCAATCACCACAAATGCACTGATCACAAGCTTCTGCATGCAGGGAATCTTGCCTAAGGGCTCTTCAGACAGCTCCAGAACTAAGCCCCACCTTGCACCAGCCCCTGCCACACACCTGACTGCCCTCTTACTCATTAATTCTCTGCCTTCTTTCCCATATGACCTACTGTTTCCTTTCTTTCTACTGTTCTTACTGTTAATTTCAAGAAAAAACTGGTACACAATGACTTCTCTCTGGTGGAAAAAAGTTCCAATCCGTGGCCCGAAATCATGTTTGAGTTGGTGCAGCCCCTGGCACTGTCTACTAGGAAACACAATCCTTGAACAGTTACCCTTCAGAGGACGTCCCCACTCTTTGCCTCCTTGTTTTTGGCAGTCAAGAAGCTATCCACCTTCCTTATTCTGGATTCCTTACCTTTTTGCTGGTAGCCTGTTATCTGCCCATAATTGTAGGAGTAATACCTCTGATTTAGGTCACAGGCCTCTGTGTCCCAACAGTAAATGGAACTCAGAACCGAATTCACAGGGCATCTTCCTAAGGTGGCAGGGAATTTTGGAGGACAGGAGTGCAAAGGAAAACACGGAGGGAAGTGCCTACTCCAGTTGTTGCCCAGTCCAATGCAAGGAGAACTACTCTGGAGGGTACATGTTGGGGAGACATCCTGGGGCCCAAAGTTCACATAAAGTTCTATCAGCAGTTCTGTCACACAGGGATTTATGACGGGGAAAGAGGAAGGGAGAGCCTGTTTGTCTAAAGATATGGCCAGCCCATGTCTTATTTTCTGCTGATGACCTCACATGAACAGTTGGAACTAACACACACACAAGCCCCTACAAAACAACTAGCATGTGTGCAAACCAATGCACACAGTCTTCAGATAGCATTTCTGGCCAGCATCCTGGCAGGTAGGTTGGAAGAAGCTGCTGGCTAGCATTGAAGAGAATGTAGAATGTTGTAGACGGACCACTGGGAGAACTCTCCCTAGATGAATCTGTGCTAGCTTGGAGAACCCATCCAAGCTCTGAAGAAATAGGTCACTTGAATTAATAACAGCGCCAATGCTGGGGTTTCCTGCCACAGGGACTTTTGCACAATTCATCAGGATATTTTGGCAAGACTACTTACTCCTAACAGCACTGGGAAGTCCAAGGGGTTAGAAGGCTCTAGAATGTCCTTGCAGGCAGCACCAATGGATATTTCCAGTCCATGGCTAGCAGGAAATAGTGTGTGAGGGAGGGGAACATTAGATTTTGGAAGGGAGGTGAGGGGGAAGCGGTTGGACAGTCCCAATCTCTGTCAGAGAGACTGCAAGAACCCTAGCAAAACCTTCCTTTTACTCAACAAAACAGGTATGGATATTTCATTGTGGAAAGCACTGCATCTGGCTTAGACATTCACGTGTGAGCAGAAACAGAGCAAGGAACCTCTGGCACCACCAGACATAAACCTCTTGACCTCCCTGACTGAACCTGACTAACCTGACTGGTTCTCCTGTGGCATGAATTCTGCCAGCCATTGTTTTGCTCACCAATGGATGCCATCCTGCAATGTGCTCCTCATGGGCCTGCTTTCCTAGAGGAAGGTTCATCACATGCCATGTCTACCCTCTGCATTCTCAGTGAAAGACAGGTGGCTTCCTTCAGGGCACTGAAGCAAAGACAAGGTCTTTAATTAGAAAAAAGAAAGAATTTCACAGGAATAAGAACAGGGGGATATTAAGAGTGGCTTTAGTAAGGAGCCATAAATGTCTGTTCCACACCTATATATGCTCCACTCCCATAATGAGTTTTATCACAACATCTAATTCTGTCACATGCAATGTGACAGAGGCGTCCCAGGAAGGAAAGTCCTTCAGAGTATTACCTCCAATTAAACATAAAAAACCCAGAAGAAATGACATGGCTCAAGAGGTAGTCAGTGTCACCCTTCAGGACAAAACCTCCGTGACAGTTTCCTGGCCTTGAGTTTAAGCTCTACAACTGGCACTGAAATAATAATAGTAATAATTCTACAGAGATATGACAGATTTGTGGCCATTGGATAAGATGTCCACTCAAATCAGGTGATTGGGATAGTTAATATCTCTGAAAATATTTTTTGGTGGAGTCCTACTTTTCTTATCTTTGTGGCCAGGTGATCCTTGCTCTAAGTTTAGCAGTCCCATTACTATGTTGGTTTCCATTCTGTGGTTGCTGGTGGCAACTTCAGTCTGAAAGAATTACAGCCCTGCATGCCCCTGTGGAAAACATTGGAGACCATACGAAGCCTTTACCAGCTTGTTAGCATCAGACAAAGTTTTGGCACAATCATCATCTCATGCTGAACCAGACAGTCATGACGCAGAGAAGCCATGCTGCTGAAAGGAAAACCTCCCCTTCCTACTGCTTTAACTCATGCCAACGTGCACTTACTTTTCATAATGTCACCCATTCAATACTGCCATACACATGCAATCACACTGTGCATGACTGTGAGGGACAGCACTGCAGGGACTGCTGATTTCACTGTATCTTGTTCCTTCGTTTTTCCTAGTACTACCCCAGCAAGGGGTAGGAAAACAACCACTGGGCCAAAGAGAAGCTGCACTTATAGGCTATTTTTCTAGAGTGGGTGTACCATTTGCACTCTGCTGCCATTGGATGAAATGTCTGAATCTCTCTGATCTTAACTAATATCACTATAACAAACATTGTTAGTGCAAATTTTTGTGAGGTCTGAGGTTACACCTCCAGTGTGCTTCAAATAGGTAATGGCATCCAAAACCCTGCCATGTGTTTGTCATCTATATTTGATGGTGGTCAAAGCTGACCGTACAAGTCTTTTGCTCACATTTCAGTTAGGTTGTATTTCTGTGTTCTGACCATGGAGTTGTGAGCCATGTTCCAGAACATTTTACCGGACTGCGCGAGGTGACAAAATCAGAAAAAGGTGAAGGTTGCTCAGAGTCTAAATTTTTCAAGGACAAAGCTAAGATTCAAACATGGGCAGTGCGTGCTTAGACACCATCGTGAGCAGTTGCTCACCACAATCATCACTGTGGGCACAGATGGACAGCCATTCAGAGGCACAGGTACCTCCTAGCATTATTAATTATGGGTACCTGTGACTGGTCTAGCTGATCTGAGGACAGCTAAGGAATACTTTAACTCACACACTAATGGGCTAATAAAAGTGACAAGGTTTCATTATGCTACAAGGTATTTTATACTCTGGATTCAATACTTTGGACAAGGAGCACTAAATTGTGACTGTATCACTTTTTGGGAGGCAGCAGGGGAAGCAAGTGAACAATCTCTGAAATGTGAAAGGTCATGAGCTACCACCTCCTATCCACATCCTAAGGCCCCTTTGCTAGACAAGAATGCATCTCCTCCCTAAAAGCATCCCCAGAAGAATGGCCCAGTATGGACCTAAGGAGGTTCTGTAAGCATCCAAAGAAAACCAGGTTTCAAGTGACTCAGTGGCAACAATAGATTTGCCAACCAACTGCCACCACTAGGAGGTCAGAGTGAGTTTACTTTGTGGCTTGGGTAGTAGGAATTGGAGGCTGACTTGATGGGTCTTCTGAAGAACCCTGCAGGGTTAAATAAAGTGGCCAAGCAGATTGACACGCCACAGTACCTGTGCCCACATCACTCAGTAGCTTATCACTAGGTGGTTCTACAGACTACCTGACAGTGCACAGAGGAAGGCTGCATAGCCAAGTGCTCAGGATACACTGAACAAAGGTTATTGCTGAGGAACAGAAATGAGCAGAACAGGCTCAGCTCCTCAGTAACCTGGACTCTCCCATTGGGTGAAGCACAAAAACTCTGAAGACATACAGGCCTGTGTTCAAGTCCTATTTCTAACACATTGGAGCAGATTAAGCCAGAGCTCAAGTTCTTCTGGTACAAAGCTGTGATAATATCCTTGTCTGTTAGGGAGAAGTCACATGTTGCTTGTTATACTCCAAGCTCAGTGGTAAAGGAAGCACATGTCCACAGACACAGATAGCTCTCATTCACTCATTGCCAATCTGGACACAGGTGACAATGCTGAACCCCAGAAAACAGACTGGTCATAAGAGGCCCTAATCCCTTCACCAACTTGGCAAAGTGAGACCTGTATTTCCAGCAAAGCAGAGGAACCACAAATTGCAGAGTCTCTGGAATTCCAGCACAAACTTCTTAATCCTGGTTCTTCACAATCTCTATAAGCGTAGTGCCCATCCCTCATGGTCACTATGTTGACTGAGTGTGGCTGAAGGCTCAGCCAATGCCAGAGGTAAAGGCAGCATTCGGGGTATGCACAGGGTGCCTAGTGCCTGGGCCTCCAAACATTAGTGAGAACTAAGAGCAGAAATCCTGTGGTCAGGCCTCCTGAGCCCCATGCAGAACAGCAGCTGAACAACTGCCTTATCTTCAGCCACAGAACCAGGGGGACTGTTATCAGACTCAGCCAAAACACACAGGCTCAGAGTTGCAAAAGAACAAAGTTTCTGAACACTATAATAAAATTCCACTCAGAAGTGAACCGGAGGGAGACACATTCATCTACAAATACTGATAGATGGTAACCTGCCTCTATAAAACCTTAAAAGAATCAAAAGATGGGGAAGATAAGGAGTAACAGCTTTCCCTGATAACCCTATAAGGGAAATGCATGCAAATACATGCTCCTTCTGAATAACTTCCTACTGACACTCTGCAATCACTTTGCTTATCATGGAAAAAGTTACCTTGCTGCCTAGCCAGCCAAAGACCTTCTTATCCATCCACTAAGGCTCAGTCGTAGAGTGCTTAGAGTGCAGAAGGCACTGGGTCCAAGCCCCAGCATTTTTCACACACAGAAACACCACCACTATATTGTGACACATGATCCTGATCAAGGGCTGTCAAAAACCAGATCCACAATCTTACAAACAGCCATAAAGAAAACATTCTGTTTGTTCTGAGATAAGGACATTTAATTGAATATTAATATGGCCCATCCCCTCTCCTGCTATTGAGAATGACTCAGGAAGTTTGCTGTTTCTAGGACACCAGCCCAAGCAGAAGCAGCACAAGCTTCATCAGCAGGTCCAACCTCTAGCTCCACAGAACCAAGAACATTATGCAAGACAGTCAATTCAGTCAACACTACTTCAGGATGTGTTTCATCGGTAACACAGGTCAAGCCATAGAGATCACAATGGCAGAAAACTCAACAACATCCACTTATGGCTGTTGGTAATGCTCTGGTAAAAGAACTGCTCTTACAAAAGACTTAATGGCCTTTGGATGAGGCTCCATCAATGCTTGATACAGGATGCATGGTGTACTTCCCCTCCCTTGTTCACCCACAGCTCAGTGTGTGTAGTGCAGTGACTACACAAAGACAGCTGGGAGCCCAGATTACACAGGCACCATACAAATTCTAAGGAAGAGACCTTTCAAGACCCACACCCACTGCATCTGGGACAGACACCAAGTCACTGAGTCAGCAAGCCCAGCAAGCAGCAGGCATTCAGCAAACTGGGTCACAAAGAAGGAAAATGGTAACATCTGAAAGAGTGTGCCCCAAGACCACTGATATTCTATGGGACCAGAGTACAATGGGCAGTGGGCAACATTTGCCTTCCAAACATCAACTTCCTAAAATCTGCAGGATACTGTCTGCACCCCTCCCCTCTATGTTGAGGGATCACTGTGCTAAGATTGTGCTGCAAATCTTCTTGTAGCCCTGATTAAAACTGAAAAATACTGAAGAGGAAGAAGAGGAACAGCCAGCAGGTGGCATGTGAACTACAGGGGAGCCAAGAAAGAATAGCAGAGGCCTATTTACAATGACATGAACAAACAATGAAATGAGAAGGCAAAATCAACAGCTTATCAGGAGCAGGAGAAAAAGACACCCAATTGGCAGGAGTCAGGCAGCTGGCCCACACTGCCATAGAACCATAATCTGCTCCCACAGGAAAACCCTTTGCAGCTGCCAGCACTGCCTGCCAGCCAGCCTGACACCATACTGTGCATTCTACCCTTCAGCCTCTAATCCATTTCACCCAAATTTCTGCTCAGATGCCCTTATAAGATCCCTAGGGCTGGGTGCTGGTGGCTCACACCTGTAATCCTAGCTACTTAGGAGGGTAAGATCTGAGGATCACAGTTCAAAGCCAGCCTGGGCAGGAAAGTCCGTGAGACACCTATCTCCAATTAGCTACTAGAAAACTAGAAGTGGCACAGTGGCTCAAAAGATAGATCACTCGCCTTGAGCTGAAGATTACAGGGACAGGCATAGGACCAGAGTTCAAGCCCCATGACCTACAATAATAAGTAAATAAATAAATAAGTATATAAATAAATAAATAAGATCCCTAGGAACATAGCTCTTTGGCCTTACCAGGTCTCCTAGCCCCATGAATGGGATACTGACCTGCCACCCAAGACCAGCACAGCCAACCCAGGACACTAAGGCCAAGAGCAATGTAATGAATCCAACTACTAAGAGCAAGGATCCTCATCCTGGATGCCTGGCTAGTTCCACTTCAGTGTCTGACAGCTGCTGGGTACCTCATGCTCATTGGTCACCCTACTTGTCACAGAGTCCATGTGCACCAGGAGCCACACAGAGCAATGAGCCACAGCCATGTGAAGTCAGAACTTAAATGACCAGCACACAGAGTATAAAATAAAACCCACCTTGGAAAAACACACAGAATCAGGCAGGGGAGGTTCTGGGGACCTCATTTTAGACACCAGAGATGCCAGTGAATAGAGCTCATGGTGACTGCTTGCCCACAGAGAGTAAAACATTGGGTATGTCCACAGGACACACTGAGCTCACGTTTTCTCCCAGGGTGGTTGCATCAAATCTGGGTGCCCAGGAGTCCTGAGACAGGGCAGAGAAAAGGAGTGACAGGGACAAGCCTGCTGCTGGAGCCTTCACTCCCCAACTTCTCCCTAAAGAAAAAGCATGAGCTATTGAATCTACACTTGTGACTCCGCAGAGGCTATACAACCATGCATATCATGCAGATCTCTGGTCCACGGGGATCTCTGGTCAGACAGCGATCTGTTACTTGTCACAGCAGTTAGTACAGAAAGTACCTCACTTTAAGCACACACTTTTCCTTTCTCTTGGTAGTGCATTCTGTTTCATACAGTAAAATGAAGAGCAACGCCAGGCTCTCCTACCAAATCACTTCTCATGCCATTCCATCCAACAGTATGTTGAAAGTGAAAAAAGCAATCTTTATCATTTTTTAAAGCAAACTGATGTTATTATGTCCAACATAACCAGCTAATTCTTTTTTTGGGGAGGGGTCCAGTCGTGGGGACTGAACTCTGGGCCTGGGCGCTGTCCCTCAGCTCTTCAGCTCAAGGCTAGCGCTCTACCACTTGAGCCACAGCGCCATTTCCAGCTTTTTTCTTTCTGCTTAAGTGGAGCTGAGAAATCGAACCCAGGGCCTCAGGCATGCAAGGCAAGAGCTCTACCACTGAGCCACCTTCCCAGCCCCAGCTAATTATTTAGTTTATTTTTTATAATTATCTTTAAGTAGTTGTACAAAGAAGTTCCCATTCTACAAAATAGTATATGAGTACAAAGTGTCTGACAACATTGTCACTCTCTTAACCCATCCCTTCTCTCACTTTTTTTATTTAATTGAGATTAGGTGATTACATAAATTTCACATATTTACAGTATTGTGAAATAGTGATACTTAGAGTCATGATCACATTTTAACTTTCACAAGGCAAATTGTCATTATCATGGTTTATATAGTTTGTGAATTCTATGAGCTTTGACAATACAAGTTATTTTTTCCACATCTGGTGATGTTTACATTTCTTTCTTTTTGCTTATTGTAGGATGTTTCCACTTATTCTGTTCCTCTTCCTGGCTTCCCTCTGTGTGTGTGTATATCTATCATATATATAGTCAAGAAAATGGAGTCATTTAGCAATGACATGACAAAATGGTTGGCTGTCCTTTGTTTCTTGAGTCCTGTTACTTTGCCATATCTTCTTGCATTTGGCTTTATCATCAACATATCAGGGAGACCATGTACCATTTCTCTCTTTGTTCTTGGCTTATTTTGCTCAAAATAATCTGCTCTAGTTCCATCCATTTCCCTGCAAATGTCATTATTTTGTCCTTTCTAATGACTGAATAATATTCCATTGTATATAAGTACCACAATTTTTGGGTGCACTTATCAGTAATGGGGAATCTGAGTTGTTTCCAAATCTTGGCTATTGTGAACAGTGCTGCAATAAACATGGAGGTGCATGTGTCTTTGTATACTGGTTCCTGTTGCTCAGGGTAGATGCCTAGGAGTGGTATAGCTGGGTTATAGGGGAGGTCTATATTTAGCTTTCTGAGGTACCTCCAGACTATTTTCCAAAGTGATTGTATTAGTATACATTCCAACCAGCAATGCAGTAGGGTTCCTTTTTCTTCCACATCCCCTCCAGCATTTGTCGTTGGCTGACTTTAGGATGTGGACCATTCTGACTGGGGTAAGGCGGTGTCTCAGTGTTGTTTTTATTTGCATTTCCTTTACAGCCAGGGATGATGAACATTTCCTCATAACCAGCTAATTCTAAGAGCCAAGTGATATAAGAGAGCAAAGGAAAGGGTAACACTGTCCAAAAAGAAATGATTCCCTGATTTCTGTAAGTATAAACCCTCTGAACATCACCTTTATATACTTTTTTTTTAAATTTTATTCATGGGGCTTGAAATCAGGGCCTGACCACTGTCCAGGAGCTTTGTTCCTGAATGCAAGTGGCTCTACAACTTTGAACCACTGTGCCCCTTCCAGTTTGCTGGTGGTTAGTTGAAGATAAGAGTCTCACAGACTTTCTTACCTGAGACGGCTTTGAAACATAATTCACTCTCAGCCTGCTGAGCAGCTAGGATGACAGGCATAGCCACTGTAATGCGGCTCAATTTTTAAAAGTCTTTAATACTTAAAACCAAGAAATGTACTCATTACTTGACTTAGGAAACAGTAACCTCTCTGTGTATCACCTTTGTCATAACAACAACAAATAATAATAAAATAAATTATTAAACCACTATCTCCACATGAGAAAGAGCCCGTGCCCTGACAAGCAATGGCAAGAAGGGTGGGTCTGAGCTCTCTTCACAGACCTGCCTGTCCACAGGTCGGTCTGTGCAGGGCTCTCCTCCTCACCATGGTCAGGCAGCATTTACTCTATGGCTCTGAAGGAGCCTGATCATACAGAGTGATCCTCCACACCAGGTCCTCCAAGGAGTCAGGAATAAATGTGAGGCACCCCATGAGTGTCAAAGGTTAAAACGCAGTATTGGCAAAGCACTTGCTGTCCAGAAAAAAAAGAGGCTGAATGCTCAGAGCAAGCAGGGACACAAGAACCAGGAAGCCAACAAGCAGGTACTAGAGATGAAACTCTCCGGAGCCCTCAAGTGCCACTTACCACTTGTGATAGAAACATTGGTCATTTCCACCAGACTCCAGCCCCCAACCACTGGCTCAGACCAGAGCCAGTGAAGCACAGCCATCCCCCAAGACTTGCAAGTGTTATCACGGTACACACGCATACGGAGGTGAGACTAGATAGGCCCTAAGTTCCAAAAGAGTAATATTTCCAAAGGACTGAGTTGGATCTCAGACCCTTTCATTAGTTCTTGCAAGAGCTAATATAGATGACCGGCCTTTTTCCTCCTCCAGCTTCCTGTGAGGGGGGTGATATCTCTGCCCACATGAGGCTCTTTCCAACCCCAGGAAGTCCCAACCATAGCTAAGGTGATTTCAGCAACAGGCTCTTTTTATCTCCAGAACTGTTAGCTAAAGCAACCTCTTCTTTAAGAAGTACCCAGCTTCTAATACCTTATCCTGTTAATGAGATACTAAGAGATCCTGAGGGTTACACAGTTTCCTCTCAATGGCCCAATGAGTCCCCATGGATGCCCTGAGTGAACATCTACCTGGTAGTGATATCACAGTGCCCGTGTGCTCCCTCAGTGACAGCTCCCATAGTTGAAGCTCCACCACAAATCCACAAAGGTCTTCTGGAGTCCTGAGAGAGGAAGAAGACTGAACACAGTCCCATGTACCCCTGGAAATGGACTTAATCCTGCACCCAAGATACAGGGCAAAAATCATACCAGCCACTGACTACTCAAGAGACCAGGACAAGTCACACATCGAGCTTTTACACCAGTAGGGTCAAAACACAGCCTCCACAAGCTACACACTGGTTCCAACCCAGTTCCTCAACTACACAAGGTTACTTTCATGAAGTCAGTTTATCCACCTGGAAAACCAAGAGACAGCACATAGCAAATAGTGTCACTTGCCCCAAAACATACCAGTCATGAGGCAGTACTGGGCAGAACTTAGCTCCTTCCTAGATTTAACAAAACATTCTGTGCAATAGCACAGGGAGGAATAGTACAAAGAAGCCTGTGAATGAGCTGCTCCATGAAAACCACTCACATCTTCCTCATTATTTCCATCCGGCTATGAGGAAACTGGGGCTTCAAGATATGTTTGGTGATGTAACATCCCCTCCATCCATGAATGTAAGCACACTCAGTGCAGACCTCACCTTCTGACTACTGCTGCAGGAAGACATGTACCCAGAGCATCATACATTGAAGAGTGGTGCGAGCGTCCCAGACACACCTGTGGGCTTGTGGCATGGTACTGGTGGGTGGCACACAAGTTTGAGGCTGAGGATGAATTCTGCTCGTCATCACCTGTCAAAGCAGTGAGCACAGGGCACACAAAAGGAATGTGCATGCAGAGCTATGTAGTGTGAGCTGCCCACAGCCTCAGCCCTGTCCCTGTTAAGGCACCCATGGCAGCACTGACTGGGTGGAAGCAAGCTTCGCACTTGTCACTCTGCAAGGAGAGTCCTAAATCACATTATAGGACTGCACTGAGACCATCCTCCTAATCCTCCTACCTGCATGTGGACTCTGCTGATGTCTTTAGGATGACAGCAAGCACCCCAGGATGATCTCAGGTAGGCAGTACTAGCATACAACTGAAAGACCATTCATTTTTCTAAGGAGCTCTAGGTTCCCATGGGCAGGGCCCTTGCCAGCACTGATACAAAGGAGCCACCCCAACCCACTGTCAGATTCATGCTGCTGTGGAGCCACTCTGGCCTCTTCTAATTCCTATGCGGAAGCACTAACTCTGTAGGAGGGTTTTTGAGGTGAGTAGGGTAGGTGTGAGGCCAGGAAGGTAATGTGCGCTTTGGAAAGTTAATGCACTCACCACACACTTCTCAGGCCAACACAAATCTGGACAGCAGAACACAAGGAAAAGGACATATAGAAAAGGAATAGGGGGTAAAGTTCAAGAAGCCCTGGTAGTCATAAATTAGGTTCAGCTCTGTCAAAGAGAGCACAACACTCAGCTTTCAGTGGTCCATCCTAAACACTGAGCTCTGCTGGAGAACAGGGGATTCCTTAGTTGCTGATAATCCTGGAAGATGAATACACAATCATAACCCAAACCACAATGCAAACCACAGACCTGGGTCCAGCATTCCTCCAAAAGGGAAGAAGAAGGTTTACTTTCTCAATGCCTACTGACCTGAGTGTGGGTAAAGCTACTCAGAGATGCTTACCCAGGACACTGCAGGGTTTAGACAGAGTAATACCAAGTGCCATTACAGACTACAAATATTAGCAGTGTCCACCTTGAAACCAGCACTTCACAAGTACAAAATAGAAGTAGTTGGGCTTCAAAACCCTTGAGCACAAACACAAATGACAAAAAACAAACACAAACACATATCATTATGAGGAAGGGCAAATGATTGGTATCGCATCTACCTTATACTGAGGACTGCTAAAATTCATCATCACCAAGCTATTCACAATATGAGGAGTTGAAAGAAAGTGAGACTAAGAGAAATGACTCCTACTTCAGAAATTTGTCTTATGGAATGCAGCTTCACATAGACGTCAGGGCACTGCAGCTTCCCAGGGTAGAACCTACTTGAAAATTTATGTCAGGGTCCCCTATCTTATTATGAACACACTATACTTTAAATTCTCCTCTGGGCCAGCTATGAGACCACAATGATTAATTCTCACCAATTAATGAGACTTGGTATATCTTAGCGATGGTAAATAATTCTGCAATAAACATAGTTGTGCTGGTAGCTTTAGTATGGTCTTGCTTTTGATCATTTTGGTAAATGCCCAAGAGTGGGATTGCTGGGTTATAGGGGAGCTCTATGTGGAGTCTTTTGAGGAACCTCCATACTACTTTCCAAAGTGGTTGAACAAGTTTACACTCTCACCAACAATGGAGTAAGGTTCCCTTCTGTCTACATCCCCTCCAGCATCTTGCTTCTAGCTTCTAACTGGGGTGAGATGGTATCTCAATGTTGTGTTGATTTGAATTTCTTTTATGGCTAGTGAGGTTGAGCATTTCTTCATGTGTCTATTGGCCATCCTTATTTGTTGTTGCTTTCTATGTCCCTCCCCCATGGTATAACCCCTGCCTTCACTGTATTTGATGTTGTTATAATTTGTGGAGGGGAAGGAAAAGAACAAAAATTTTTAATATGGATACAGGGGGATCCATTACAACAATGAGATGTACAAGATGTTATGTCGAAAAACAAACTTTACAACTTTGACTGGGGTTGGTGGTGGTGGTGGTGGTGGTGATGGTGTGGAGAGGGGCCGGTGGGAGGAGAAAGAAAGGGATGGGAAGGGAACACAAAGGAGGAAGCAACAATGCTTGATAAGAAATGTACTCATTATCTTGCCCATGTAATTGTAACCCCTCTGTATGGTATTCTCACAATAAAAAATAACACTTGGCAGCTCTGACCAAGGAAACACAACTTGCAAAGCCAGCCCATTGAAAATTACGAAGGATTCCTGAAAAATAATGAAATGATGGTAGAGAGTGCATTGTCAGGAACTGGAAGGTTTATGGTTAAAATGACAATTATCCCCAAACTGACCTATAAATTGAATATAATTCCAGTAAACATCACAAGGCATTTTGTAGATATCAATGACCTATTTCTAAAATATATTTTAAAAAGCAAAGGAATCTTTAACAGCAGGACAATCTTAAAAACATATTTAGGACACTGTCACTACTACCATTTTTAAAGTCAATGTAGTGTTAGGGGATGTGTCTCAAGTGGTAATATGCTTGCCTAACAGGACGGGGATAAGTTAAAACCCCAGTTACACACACACACACACACACACACACACACACACACACACACACACACACACACACACACAAACACACAATTGCATCTCTACCAGTTAGCACCAAAAGAATATGGAAGACTAGCTCAAAGCTAGATATTTAAAAACAGAAAAAGAAACAGACCAATATGTATACAGCAGATTTGTTTGACAAAAGTGACAAACATATTTAAGCTATTCAAAGGATTGAACTTTTCAAGAATACTAACACAACAAATTTAGGGGGACAAGATGGCCCTTCATCCTACCCTCATGAAACAGGTATGATGGATCATAAATCTGTACATAAGAAGTAAAATTACGAAGCTTCAGAAAGAAAATACACTTGCAACCTCAAAAATAGTTGTTTCTCTTTTTGCCGTAATAAGGTTAGAAATCATACTTTCTAATCAGGTACTCTTCAACTGGTGGCACCCTTCCTGTCCAAACAGACGCTTGTTTTGTTCTCCTTCTGACATCATGTCTCTTCTGGTCCAAGATAAAAGCCACCGGGAAAATAGAAAGTCCTCCCTATCCCCAGTATGCATAAAAATCATATGCCAGGGACCAGTTAGGTCCCATGAACATCCCTGCAACAGTTGTGATCCATAACCCAGACCTTCTCCACATCCGACTCCAACAGGGTAAATTCCTTCTAAGTCTACAGGGGACCACCATTCTTAATTATACTCAATTCCAATATGCCAAACATTGACATAAAATGAACTATTGCTTTCATATAGACCACATATATTCTCCTATATGCTTTAAAACATCTGTAGTTTACATATACCAAACATTATTTTGTAAGGGATCATAACAACAACCACAAAAAAAGGTCTGTACATATCAGCACAGTTCCAAGCAACTTTTTGGAATAACTCTGAATTGCATTCTTTGGACCCAGAGATACAGAACTTAATAAGACAAAAGAACAATCGTATGAAATTAAAAGTTCCATTTATAATTTGATGGTGTTAATTCAGCCCAGTAATAAGTAATAAGTCAGGTCTAGGATTATAATGAAATAATAGGCCCTAGCTAGCATATGAAGCCCTGGATTCAAGAAGGAACATAAGAAAAAAGGAAGGCAAGGCCAGACAAGGGCAAGGGCATGGGCAAGGACAAGGGCAAGGTCAATGCCAAGGCAAATACAAGGACAAGGTAAGGACAAGAGCAAGGACAAGGGCACGGGCAAGGATAAGGGCAAGGGCAAGGCAAGGGCAAGGGCAAGAACAAGGACAGGGACAAGGACAAGGGCCAGGACAAGGACAAGGACAAGGGCAAGGGCAAGGACAAGGACAAGGACAAAGACAAGAACAAGGACAAGGACAGGGACAAGGAGAAGGACAAGGGCAAGGACAAGGACAGGGACAAGGACAAGTATAAGGGCAAGGACAAGGGCAAGGACAAGGACAAGGGCAAGGACAAGGATAAAGGCAAGCATGGGCGAGGACTAGGGCAAGCACAAGGGGAAACAAGGGCAAGGATATGGACAGCGACAAGGATAGGGACAAGGACAAGGGCAAATACAAGGACAGGGACAAGGACAAAGACAAGGGCAAGGGCAAGGACAAGGGCAAGGACAAAGACAAGAACAAGGACAAGTACAGGGACAAGGAGAAGGACGAGGGCAAGGACAAGGACAGGGACAAGGACAAGTATAAGGGCAAGGACAAGGACAAGGGCAAGGACAAGGATAAGGGCAAGCATGGGCGAGGACTAGGGCAAGCACAAGGGAAAACAAGGGCAAGGACATGGACAGCGACAAGGACAGGGACAGGGACAAGGACAAGGGCAAAGACAAGGACAGGGACAAGGACAAAGACAAGGGCAAGGGCAAGGACAAGGACAAGGGCAAGGACAAGAACAAGACTCAGAGTTTGGAGTGCCTATATACCAAGAGTAATGCCCTGGGTTCAAACCCCAGTACTGCCAAAAAATAAATTTAAAATAAGTGATCGGGGCACCCCATAATCCAATCCCTAGGGAAAATGAGTGGCTGAAGGCCAGCTGGCCAATTCTCACAGAATCCCGGGCCAAGTGGCTATGATGCAGACCGGGTTTCTGGGCAGCCCAGGGCAAGGATTCAGTTGGGCTGACCTTAGGCCAGCCCAGTGCACTTTGATATCATTGAGTCCTCCTCTCCCCCGCCTGCCCTCTACCATTTTCCCCACCCCTCTGCCCTCTCTCTCTGGCCTACCTGTCCCCCTCCAGCCCCCTGCTATCCTCCACGACCCCTCATGTCCTCGTCCTCTTCACTTCCCATCTCCCCATCCCCCACTTGTCCCCTTCCTGTCCCCCCATTCCCCTCTGCCTCCCTACCTTTCCCCGTACACTCCCCCTCGTCTCCCCTCCTGTCCCCCTCCTGTCCCCTCCTCATCCCCTCCTGTCCCCCTACAGTCCCCCTAGCGTCCCACCTGCTCCCCTCCCCTTCCTTCATCCCCCTCCCCGGCAACCCCTGACCCTTCCTCCCTTGGCTGTCCCATCCACCCTGCTCCATCAAAGGTCGCCGTGGATCTCTGGCCTTGCTGCCAGCTTGCTGGCCAGCTGAGGTCTGGAGGCAGCAGGACTTGAACAGAAGGAAGCACCCGGTGCTGGCCACCCTGGCTTGATCCAGAGACCCTGGGGTGCCCCTAGACGGGACTCGAAGTGTTAGAGTGTTAGAAGCAGACTGGTTCCAGAAACAAGTCGGAACCAGGGCCAAAGTCGGACTAGAGGCTGAGTCTGTCCGGGATCTCAGAGCAGCCTAGGACCA
Source organism: Dipodomys merriami (assembly GCF_024711535.1). Taxonomy (NCBI): domain Eukaryota; kingdom Metazoa; phylum Chordata; class Mammalia; order Rodentia; family Heteromyidae; genus Dipodomys; species Dipodomys merriami. The sequence continues at coordinate 206,275 of NW_027206493.1, read as the reverse complement.
AGGGCTGGGATCCAGACCCGGATCAGGCCAGGGACCGCCTGGGGTGGTCCTTGGGCTGGCCCTGGCACCTCCTGGCAGGGCTCACCATGGCTGCTCCAGGGCTGACGCCTCCCTCCCTGGCCTCTCTGGGCACCGCCCCTCCTGTCAAAGCTCACCTCTGAGGCCACTCCTGGCTTGGCACCTCTGGAAAGAGCTCACCTCCGTGGCTGCTCCCAGCTGGGGGCCCTCATACTCATGGCTCCCTGCAGCCCTCACCTCAGAGGCCAATCCCTGGCCGGGATCCCGGCTCCCAGCTCTGGGCAGTGCTCACCTCAGCAGCCACTCTGGGCTCCAGGATTCTGGCTGGGCTCACCTCAGTACATGCGGATACCCCGGGGCCCCATGCACGGGTCTCAGGATTCACTCTTGTGCCCCAGATTCAAACAAATGGCCAGAAAAGATGGATTCTCTATTCTACAGTAGTATGGCAAAGCCTCTCCAGCCACCAGATGAACGAGGTCTGCCAGGGTGGGCCCATGAACCTAAGACAAACCCTGGGCCCTGAGGCCCTGCCTTGGGTGCTCCCACCAGATGCTCTGGGGAGGCAAGGAGAAAGGATGGGCAGAGGGCGGCCAGGGCCCGGGGCTGGTAGGAGGTAGGAGCCACCTGGGGTCCTGGGGACCAGAGCAGGTTGGAGGGTTTGAAGGATGTGAACAGTCACCCGCCAAGGGGCCATTAGGCCGCTTCCGGTTTCTTTGACTGTGGTGGACAATGTTCTACCGACATGGGTGTGTCTACCCCTGCCTTCACCTGTTGGCATGCACTGGGATCTAGCGGTGCACACCATCTCCCCACACTGCCACTCTGCAAACTTTAGGGACATGCTAAGCACATCACTTCTTAGAACCTAGCACAATCAGCCCTGTTTGTTTTTGTCACTTTAATAACTAGTGATTTTGATCCACAGTTCCCTAATTACTGGTATTGGGCATCTTCTCCCTGTACCTCTCATGATATCCACAGGGCCTTTTGTGACCTGTCAGAAGCATTTTGCCCAATTTTTATCATGTTAGTTATTGTTACTTTCAAATAGTTTTAGAGAAGAGTTTTGACTTAACAAGTCCATTTATGTGCACAGCACATCTTGTACAATCATTTCCCTTCCTCCACCTATCCCAGTTGGGATAGGTATGAGTATATTGAGATTCCATGGCATAACCCCATCAAAAAGCTAACAGTTGAATAAAAGTGAGTATCTGGAAACTGAAATTTGTCTTGAATAGAGGATGTGGTTGTTAATTGGAGGGGAAGTGAATGGAGATAAGAATGGTGGGAAAATATACACATCAGCCTTGCCTCCATTTTCAGCTTCATAGGGATCCACTGCCCAGTCCTCTGTGTGTCATCTGGGCCTCAGATGGAAACTAAATGGACCATCATGTATTTCAGAAGAGATGTATGCATAATGGGTAGGAAGAGCTAGATAAAACATTTCTTAGTATCTTCTGACCTCCATGCTCCATGTTTTGTACACTTTTCCTTTACACAGGAAATTTCTGGCACCTGGGTGTGTTTTTCTCTGCTGAGCACCAAAGCATCCCTTCAGGAAAAGATTTGCTAAAATTCTTTGCACTTTGGTGTGACTGGCTTCTGCTACCTCTGAAGACAGTACTCCAAGATGAGTCCTAACTTGTACCAAAAGTTTTCTTCTGGAGAGACATTTCTAAACTCGAAACTGAACTGGAGATGATCTTTAAGGGACAGGAAATACTTTCTTTTTGAATCTTCCTAGTATCCAGATTATCAGTGATCAGTCAAAGCCAAAAAATGCATTTTCTTAAGAGTATAGGGTTTGATGCATCATAGGTCCAAGTAAATGTAGTGACGACTTTTTCCACACATAAGTAAGATACCAAAAGAAAGATAAAGCTCATAAGCATATATAACATTATCTTTAAAATGTGATACCTAGGCAGTACTCAGAGGCAAGTTTATAGCTCTGAGCTCCTACATCAACAAATTGGAGAGATCTGAAACCAACAATTTAATGAGACAGCTGAACCTCCTTGAAAAAGAGCAGCAACATAAACCACAATCCAGTAGACGGAAAGAAATAATTAAAATTAAATCAGAATTAATTAGAATCCAAAAAAACTATAGAAAGAATCAACAAAACACAGAGTTGGTTCTTCAAAAAAATTAACAAAATTGACAGACCCTTAGCAAATCTTATCAGAAAAAGAAGAGAACATACCCAAATAAATAAACTCAGAGATGAAAATGGAAACATCCCCATGGAAACAACCAAGATTCAGAACATTATAAGGGAATATTTCTCAAAACTTTATGCTAATAAATTTGAGAACTTGACAGAAATGGACCTTTTCCTAGCAAATATTGACATGCCAAAACTAAACCAAGATGAGTTAAACCAGCTTAGCAGGCCCATATCAAGCACTGAAATAGAAACAGCAAGGAGAGACCTCCAAGCTAAGAAAAGTCGAGGACGAGATGGTTTTACAGAGGAATTCTACAAGGCCTTCAAAGCAGAGCTCACACTAATACTCCTCCAACTCTTCAATGATATTAAAAGAGAAAGTTCATTACCAAACACATTCTATGAAGCCATCATAACCCTCATCCCAAAACCAGGCAGGGACTCATTAAAGAAAAAGAACTATAGACCCATTTCTTTGATGAACATTGATGCAAAACTTCTCAACAAAATTTTGGCCAATCGCCTTCAACAATTCATCCAAAAAAATCATACACCACGATCAAACAGGATTCATTTCAGGGATGCAAAGCTGGTTCAATATACGCAAATCAATTAATATTATTCATCACATCAACAGGAGCAAGGATAAGAACCACATGGTTATCACAATAGATGCAGAAAAAGCATTCGACAAGATCCAACACCCGTTTATAATGAAGGTTTTGCAAAAATTAGGAATCCTTGGAACATTGCTCAATACAATAAAGGCTGAATATGACAAACCTACAGCCAGCATTATACTTAATGGTGAAAAACTAAAGCCATTTCCTCTTAACTCAGGAACAAGACAAGGCTGTCCACTCTCTCCACTTCTCTTCAATCTAGTATTAGAATGCCTAGCTACAGCAATAAGACAAGATGCAAACATAAAGGGGAACCAAATAGGGAAAGAAGAAATAAACTTTTCCCTCTTTGCAGATGACATGATCTTGTATTTAAACAATCCCATAGACTCGACTCCCAAATTACTCAAGCTTATTCAAAACTTTGGCAAAGTAGCAGGATATAAAATTAACTCCCCCAAAATCAATGGCTTTTCTGTATGCCAACAATGAGAAAAGTATGGCTGAAATTAGGAAGTAATTCCATTTGTAATAGCCCCTCAAAAAATAAAATACCTAGGAATTAATTTAACCAAAGAAGTGAAGGACCTCTATGCTGAAAACTTTAAAATCTTGAAAAAGGAAATCAAAACAGAACTTAGAAAATGGCAAAACCTCCCATGCTCATGGATTGGCAAGATTAACATCGTGAAAATGGCAATACTTCCCAAGGCTATCTACAAATTCAATGTGATACCTATCAAAGTTCCAACCTCATTCTTCAAGGAAATAGAAGATGCAACCCAAAAATTCATATGGAACATTAAAAGACCCCGAGTAGCAAAAATGCTCCTCAATGGAAAGAACACTGCTGGTGGAATATCAATACCAAATTTCAAACTCTACTATAAAGCCATAGTAATCAAAAGAGCTTTGTACTGGCATAAGAACAGACCTCAGGACCAATGGAATAGAATTGAAAACCCTGAAATGAACCTACAGACCTATAGCCAAGTAATCTTCGATAAGGGAGCTAAAATAATAGAATGGAAGAAAGACAGCCTCTTCAGTAAATGGTGCTGGAAAAATTGGTTAACTACTTGTAGAAAACTAAAACTAGATCCTTATATATCACCCTGCACCAGAATCAACTCCAAATGGTTCAAAGACCTCGGAGTCAAAGCAGACACTCTGAAAATATTACAGGACGGAATAGGAGAAACCCTAGGTCTCCTTGGCTCAAACTGAAATTTTCTTAATAGAGACCCGGAAACACAACAAATCAAAGAAAGTTTGGACAAATGGGATTGCATGAAGTTGCAGAGCTTCTGCATGGCAAAGGACATAGCTAGCAAGATCAATAGAAAGCCCACAGATTGGGAGAAGATCTTCACTAGCCATACAATGGACAAGGGTCTCATATCAACAATATAGTTGGAACTCAAAAAATTAAATCCCCCAACAACAAATTCTCAAAGAAACAACTGCCCAATAAATAAGTGGGCTAAAGTCTTGAAGAGAACTTCTCTGAAGAAGAAATAAGGATGGCCAATAGACACATGAAGAAATGCTAAACCTCCCTAGCCATAAAAGAAATGCAAATCAAAACAACATTGGGATACCACCTCACCCAAGTTAGAATGTCTATAATTAAGAATTCTAACAACAACAGATATTGGAGGGGATGTAGACAGAAGGGATCCTTACTTCATTGTTGGTGGGAGTGTAAACTTGGTCAACCACTTTGGAAAGCAGGATGGAGGTCCCTGAAAAGACTTCACATAGAGCTCCCCTATGACCCAGCAATCCCACTTTTGGGAATTTACCCAAACGTTTACAAACAAGACCACACTAAAGCTTCCAGCACAACTATGTTTATTGCACCATTATTTACCATAGCTAAGACAGGGAACCAACCCAGATGCCCATCAGTAGATGAATGGATCAAGAAAATGTGATATATATACACCATGGAATTCTATGCCTCCATCAGAAAGAATGACATTGCCCCATTTGTTAGGAAATGGAAAAACTTGGAAAAAATTATATTAAGTGAAGTAAGCCAAGCCTAAAGGAACATAGGTCCCATGGTTTCCCTTATTTGCAATATCTACTATATGTATGAGTCAAGCAGGAAAAGTCAGATAATGTGATATTAGGAAAATGAACCCTTAGATATGTATTTAAATGTTTTTTTTTCTTTCATGCATTTGTTTCTAACTCATTTATAAGATTATTTCTTTGTAGCTTTGTATGTCCCTCCCCAACATTATAACCCCTGCTTTCACTATAATTGATGTTGCTATAATTTGTGAAGGAGATGGGGTGGACCTGATGCAACTATCAGAAGTACAAGTTGTCATGTCAAAAACAAACTTTACAAGTTTGGTGCGGGGGGGGGGGGAGAGGGATTGGGAGGGGGGCGAGGGGGAACCTGGGAAGGCATGTGAAGGGTAAATAAAGGAGGAGACTACAATGCTTGATAAGAAATGTACTCATTGTCTTGCCCATGTAATTGTAACCCCTCTGTACAGTATGTTCACAAAAAAAATAACAATTAAAATTTAAAAAATAAAACAAAATGTGATACCTGATGTAGCGCCATATATCTGTATGACCCAGCACTATAGCAATTAAGGTAGGAGAAATGAAAGTTTAAGGCTAGCCTGAGCTGCATAGTAAGACCTCAAATTCAAACAAACAGCCCTTTTAGAAAATTAAGAGGGTTTTAGTTAAAGGGCACACTTTGTATTTGTGATAGAATCACAGGAAAATACCTATGAAAAAGCAAAGAAGAGGCTGAGTAAACATGGAGGCCAAAAAAGGAGTGAGCAATGTAGAGACCCTGATGTGCTTGTTGTGATCATATTTTGAATCGATTACCTTCCATTAGGACTTCCTGCAATGATGGAAGTGTTTTCAGGTTCAGATTCAAGGATGGCCATCCTCAGCCACACTTGGCCTACTGGGCACAGAAAATCTGGCTAGTGTGACTAAGCAAGTGGATTTTAATCTTGAGGGATGTGAACTTATTTAGCTACCCAGAACTAGTAGTTTACACATTGTAAACTGTAGTTATAAAAACCATTGCTTTTGCCAACTGCAATTCTAAAAATATTTTGTTAATAAACACTCTTGATAGGGAAATGATAGAACTACCAATATTTCACAGATTTCAAGATGCAAACAGCTTATTTATTGAAAAGATGATTTCTTTTTTTTCTTTTTTTGTGAAAATATTGTACAGAGGGGTTACAATTACATGGACAAGATAATAACTACATTTCTTATCAAGCATTGTAGCCTCCTCCTTTGTTTCCCCTTCCCATCCCATCCTCTCCCTGCAACCAACCCTCCTGCCCCAGCAAAGTTGTAAAGTTCGTTTTCAACAAAACGACTTGTATGTCTCATTGTTGCAATGGGTCCACCTGTATCCCCATTTAAACGATTTGTTTTTTCCATTCCCCGCCACAAATTATAACATCATCAAGTACAGTGAAAGCATGGGTTATACCGTTTGAGAGGAACATACAAAGCAACAAAGAAATAATCTTATAAATGTGTTAGAAACAATCGCATGAAAGTAAAAACATTTGGATACATATCTTAGGGTTCATTTCCCTAACATCAACTTATCTGAACTTTTCTATTTGACTCAGACATATACTAGTTATTGCAAATAAGGGAAACCATGGGACCTATGTTTCTTTTGTCCTGGCTTACTTCACTTAATATAATTTTTCCAAACCTTTCCATTTCCTAAAAAATGGGGCAATGCCATTCTTTCTGATGGAGGCATAGAATTACATTGTGTATATATATACCATATTTTCTTGATCCATTCATCTACTGATGGGCATCTGGATTGGTTTCATATCTTAGCTATGGTAAATAATGCTGCAATAAACCAAGTCGTCCATGTAGCTTTAGTGTGGTCATGTTTGTGAACATTTGGGTAAATGCCCAAAAGTGGGATTGCTGGGTCATAGGGGAGCTATATGTGGAGTCTTTTGAGGAACCTCCATCCTGCTTTCCAAAGTGGTTGAACAAGTTCACACTCCCACCAACCACTTCTGTCCACATCCCCTCCAACATCTGTTGTTATTAGAGTTCTTGATTATAGCCGTTCTAACTAGGGTGAGCTGGTATCTCAATGTTGTTTTGATTTGCATTACTTTTATGGCTAGAGAGATTGACCATTTCTTCATGTGTCTATTGGCCATCCTTCTTTCCTCTTCAGAGAAGTTTCTCTTTAAGTCTTTAGCCCACTTATTTATTGGGCAGTTGTTTCTTTGAAGATTTGTTGTTGGCGGATTTAATTTTTTGAGTTCCAGGTATATTTTAAATATGAGACCCTTGTCTGTTGTATGGCTAGTGAAGATCTTCTCCCAATCCGTGGGCTTTCTATTGATCTTGCTAGCTATGTCCTTTGCCATGCTGAAAACATGATTTCTGACTGACTCATCTCCTGCTCCAACCCATTACCCAGTTTTCATAGCCTTGGTGTCTTTCACTGGTTTCTAGAATGACCCTTCAATACTGGATTTTGGAACAAAGTGGCTGAAATTACCTCTCCAGGAGATAGTTTTCTGCCTGCTCAATGAGAGGACAAAGCAGTGGCATCAAGGCACCCATGTTATTAATGAGCTGCTTTTCCAGGGGTGACAACTCTGTCTGTGAGTGGTGTTGACTCTTAGGAGCATTATTTGATCTTGCATGAAGATCTATTTCCAAACATGCAAGAGATGTGGTTTTCTTCAGTATGCTTGGACTCATACCATTGCTTAGAGAAAAAGAAAATACAAGCTGTTAGGTGTCAGAATGCCACACAGGGCAAATAAAGGGTGAATGTATAAAAGGTGTCTTAGAGTGACAAAATCCTGAAGAGGAGAAAAAAGTGTAACAAAAGTTCCGATCTTATCACCCCATTGTTTCCTAGACCAGTGTGATCCTGTCAATCCTTCTTCAAAGTTGGTGAGGGCACAAGAGGGCTTACTGATCTCATAGTAGCTAAACTGGACTATATATGACACACTTGTAATACTGAATATCAACAGGGAAGTCATCAGGCATAAAATTCTGTCTTTAGGGAAGGTGACATTGATGGATTCCACCCACACTTGAAGATAATCTATCAGAATGAAGTTGTCATCCTTGATCTGCATGCGTTTGCTAGAGCTAGGGGAAATCTCTTTCAGGTCATCTGTAAGTGATGACCAAGGATCACAGATTGGGGGGGCTCACTATGGACTTGTACAGAATGATGTCATTGTTCAAATCTGTGTACATACTCATCCTGAAAGAATTTGGCTGCATGGAATGTAACTCTTACACAGAGACTCACAACTAGAAAGTGATTCCTACTCGGAGCTTGTGGTCCTTTCTGTAGAAAAATTTGTACTTTCTCAATATCAAAATAAAACCTGAACAGACAACTCTTGGGCTCTCTCATTCCGTGTTTCAGCTCTTTGTCAAGAGCCTTGCATTTGGCTGCGTGGTGCTTCAGTCTTAGGGCTGCAGACAGAAGGGACACTGTGGGAAGGTCCTGGGGAGAGCGGTGGACATTCGGTGTACTTTCTGATTATGCATGAGAATGGACGAAAAATGCTTTGAAGTTCTTTATACTGTACCCATACCCTTTACCTCATTCCTGTTTGGGTGTTGCCATACACTACAAATGATCAGGAAAATGCCTGCCAAATGAGATGACACAGATGAGTGTACCATACTCCATCGTGGCACGTGCCTTCAAGTGTCCATTTTTATGTTTGACAATAGTCACACTGCCTGTTTTTACCCCTCACCCCCCCCCCCCCCGCCCCCCGCCGCCCGCCTTGTTTCCTGCTAGCTGTGGGGCTTAAACCCAGGGCCTGGGAACTGTCCCTGAGCTTTTCTGCTCCAGGTGAGCACTCTACCTTTTGATCCACAGTGCCACTGGAGATTTTCTGGAGCTTCATGAGAGGCGGGAGGTGTCATGGCTACTGCGTGGCAGCAGCAGAGGTTGGAGGGGAGCGGCCTGAGCCTGGTCCCACCCTCCAACAGCCGGGCCATTGGGGAGGAGCCCTCGAGCATCCTGGGATCCCTGGAGCACCCCTGGAGCATCCTGGAGACCCCTGGAGTATTTCGGGGAGGACTGGGACTGCCGTGCAGGGATGGGCACCTTTACTGCTGCCTCTTTTGGCCTCCACACCCTCAGAACTTGGAAGCCCGCTGGCCTCTGTGCCCCTGAATCCTGGATGTAGCCTAGCCTCAGCACAGAGCTAGTCTGTCCTGGATGCCTTCACCCTGGGCCCCAAGGCCATTCAGAAAGGGGTCAGGCTGTCCTGCTTGTCCCGAGGCCTCATCTGAGCCTTGTCTAGGTCTTTACACTGGCCATTCAGGCCACAGACCCTGGTCCTGCACTGCCCTGGGACCCAGCCACAGATGGCCCGACCCCTCTGCCTGGTGGACCCTGAGACTGTCATAACCCATAGGCCCTGATAGTCAGCAGGGGCCTGATAGTTAGCGCAACCCCTGGTCAAGCCTGCTGGAGGGGGCAGGCATCAAGAGGCAAGCATCACTGATCTACAGACTGGGGCCTCACAGACTGATCTTCGCACACCCGCGCTCGGCACACCTGGCCACTGGACAGTGCTGGACATTGAGGTTCTGACATCACTGCCCCACCTGGTGCTGCAGGAGGGACTTGCAGCTGAAAGGTGCATGTCAGGCCACCAAAAGAGGGTGTGGAGGCTCACATGGAGAGCTGCATATTGGGATTGGACAGGGGGCAGCTTGAGGGATAAGCATGAATGGTGGCTTGAAACCATTATTGGGGGAAGGCAGCAGCCTATTTGGGTATATATAGGCTGAGTGCTCTGAGGTCATGGGAACTTAGGGGGTAAACAGTCCATAGGGAGGAGACCAGGAGTTCTGGGGGAGGGGAGTCCAGTGCAGACAGAGACTTGAGGATATCAGGAGTACTGAGGAGAGCAGTCCGGAGCAGATTGGGAGTCCCAAGGGGAGGAGTCTGGAGCAGACCTGGAGTCCTGAGGGGAGGAGTGTAAAGGAAAACCCTGAGTTTTGAAGGGAGTAGAGGAGGGAGTAGGGGAAAGCTTGTTGCAACACAGCAGGGTGGGCCTGTGGAGGCCATTTGGGGCCTCCTCTGGAGGTCATTTGGGACCTCCTCTGGAGCTCATTCGGGGCCTCCTCTGAAGGTCATTTAGTGCCTTTTCTGGAGGCCATGTGGGACCTCACTCTAGAGAGGCTTGTGGAGAGGCACCTCCTAGAGCAGAGCAGGGCAGGCCTGTGGAGAATGGAGAGGCCTGCAGTGGAGGAGGACGGGAAAAGCCTTCCCCTTTGGAGGTTCAGAGCTTTGGAGCTTTGGAGGTCTGAGGTTTGGAGGTTTGCAGACCTACTAATTGGTGGTTTGCAGAGCAACTAATAAAGGTGGGAGGGTTGGGGCTGCCCACTGGAGGCTTGGAGGTTTGGTGGTTGAGGCGGCTCTTGGTTCTGGGTATCTAGCCGAGGACAAGGTAGACTCAGGACCCCTTTCTGGTGTAAATAGTGTAAACTAACTTCTTTGTTCAACTTTCACTGTGCCTCTATGGATTGTCTTGCTCTCAGGACGTCATAGGTAGACCTGTTCTGGCACACAGCTTCTGGCTTTGTGCTTCTCTGAGGATCTTGCAGGCCCTTGGTCCCTTGCCTGGACTTGTCTAGGTACTAGGATCATCTACGCTGTTTCCACACTCCATTTTGCTAAGGTTCTCCTGAAGTGGTCAGAGTTGCAACTCTGCCTCTAAGGCGTCTGTCCCACTGGGACATCCAGAGGACCCTTCTGCAGGGGACTAGCACAGCTGGATTGTCATTGGAGGGCATGCTTCCTGGACAGTGTGTAAGTTTCTCCTGCAAAAAGGAATTTTATTTGTCTCATTTCTTAAATGAATTGTCTGTTCTCAGTGCTCTGCATACTTTTATTGAGTTGTTATCTTTATTGGTGTTGATTTTTCCACTATCTTCCTTTCAGAGACAAGTCTTTCATTAAGAAATTTCTAATGGCAACAGTGCCAGCCAGTCTGTGGTTTGCCTTTTCATTTTCTTGAGTGTTACTATTGAAATGTAATTTATCTTCTATGAAATGAATAGTTTCAATATGTATGCTTTAGCAGCATTTAGTGTATCCAGAAGATTGTACACAGGGACTGTTGTTAACCAGGTTAGGCAGGTTAACCAGGAAAGGCATTCATCATTCCTTTTCCCCTCGGCCCCTTGTAGCCACTGCTCTGCTTTCTGTCTCTGTGACTTGCTACTCCATCTTAAATGGGTAAAACATATAGCAGTATGGCTCTTTCACTTGGCATGGGGTTTTCAAGCTTGTTCTTGAATTTTTGAGATAAGGCATTACCATCCAGTGTATTGCCCAGGTTTGCTTTTAATTCATAGTGCTCCTATTTGCTGAGGTTATAGGCTTGTGCCACCACTCCTGGCTTTTTTATTCTTATTTTTAAGTCATATCAGACATTTTACTTGAGATGAAATAAACAGCTTACCGAAGTGAACTCCAAGAAGTAGAAACAAGAAGCTCTTTATTTTACTTTTTGCAATTCTTGTATTTTTCTGGTTCCCCCCAAACCTTTTGCCTCTGTTTTTGATATCTGTACATTTTGTCTTGTATGAAAGTTTATCTAATTTGTGGAGGGGAAGGGGAACTACAGAAACGATGACAGAAAGGGTGAACTAATTCAGCAGTGATACTCATTAGATGTTGGAAATGCCTTTATTGTGATTAAGTGATTTCATATATTTCACAAATTTCACAGTATTGTGAAATAGTGATAATTAAAGTCACAAACACACTTTAACCTTCACAAGGCAAATGGTCGTTATCATGGTCTATAATGTTTGAATTCTATGAGTTTTGACAATACAACTATTTCTTTCACATTGGGTGATATGTACATTTCTTTCCTTTTGCTTAGTGTAAGCTGTTCCCTCTTTCTTTCTCCTTCGCTCCCTCCCATGGCTGCCCTTGAGTTGCTTAGTTTATTTTCATCAATGTCCATTGCAGCTGATGGGCCCCTCTGTTGTATATTTTCCTGTTTCACTCTGATTCTGTGTCTTCCTTCTAGCTTCCCTCAGATTTGCATATATATATATATGCATATATATATATATATATATATATATATAATGTCAAGTACATTGAGTCATTTAGAAATGATAAGACGAATTGAGTGGAGATCCTTTGTTTCTTGAGACCTGTTTACTTGGTCATATCTGCTTGCATTTTGGATTTAACTGCTTTCAACCATGCATTCTTCTTGGTTAGAGGGAAGGTTCTGTTGTAGGTGTTGTTCTCTGGGAGGGAAGGAGGATGTCTTTTGTGGAGTACTCATGCTTTCCCTACAAAAAATAAACTGAAATGTATTAGATTACCTGAATAGATTTATTTACAATAAAATCAGAGTCTGCTCCCAAGAAAGGTATCATCAGACCTCTATGTTCTGCCTGTTCAATGCCACTGGACAGCTGTTGAATAATTGATCCAGGCTGATACTATATCCTGTACATCATAGAGGTTGCCTCATTTCCCAGACTTTGTGTTAGAACAGCTTCTTGAGTTGTTCATTCCTGTTCAGGGATCTAACTTGCCATGTCACTGCTGTTCACTCATCTATTTTGCAACTTCTGAAGGCTTTTGATGTGAGGTCCTTTTTATATTTTATCTTCAGGGGTAAGCCTCAGAGATCAGGAAAGCCTTTACTCCTGCCTTATTGCTACTACGAATATTTGGTCCTGGAGCCACTGTCTTGAGCTAAGTCACTGTTTTTCCCTTTTCTATAGTGTGTGTTTGTGTGTGTGTGTGTGTGTGTGTGTGTGTGTGGTGTGTGTGTGGTGTGTGTTATTTTGTTTTGTTTGCCAGTCCTGGGGCTTAAAATCAGGGCCTGGGCACTATCCCTGAGCCTTTTTGCTCAAGGCTGGTGCTCTATCACTTGAGTCACAGTGCCACTTCTGGCCTTTTATATGGTACTTGCTTGGCAAGCCTATACCACTAAGTCACATTCCAGCACTTTCCTGTTTTATACAAATCAAAAGCACTTTATTTGCAGTCTGTTTTTCCACTTTATATTGTAGATTTCATAGTTTCAAATACTACATAAAAGTTTGCCTCCCTTCTTCCTTCCCCTCTTCTACACTTCTCTGCCCTCTTGTCTCCATTTCTGCCCTCTGTGTCCTTTTCTTCCCTTTGTGCTAGGAATCAAACCTAGGAAGTTATGCATATGATACCAACTGCTTGCTCCAGTAGTAGCAGTTTTAGGTGTGACTAGTAAAAGGGTGCTAAGTTTATTTCCTCCACTGTAGAGCAGACCCACAAAGTGCACTAAGTTCTATAGGCATCCTTAGAAGGTTTAATCCTCCCTACCTTTTGAGATTGGTTTCCATGAAGCAGAGTAAGTCCATTTTAAGCTGTTTTCTTTTCTTTTTTTATTTTGCAGGGCAGGGGCAATTCTGGGGGGTTGAACCTAGTGTCTTGCACTAGGTAGGTAATTAGGTGCCCTACTTATGGAGGTAGGGCCTCCCAGCCCTTTTGCTTTATTTTCTGAATAGGATTTTGGGGTTATTCTTGGACCTCTGTACTCTTGTTTATACATCCTCCATAACTGGAACAACAGGCATGTGCCACCACACCAGTTTTTCTTGAGGTGAGGGCTTGTGAATTTTTGACTGGCCTTGAATTACTGTCCTCTTGATCTCCACCTTCTGAATAGGAAGGATTACAGGTGTGGTCTACTGTCCCTGTGTCCACTGAAGTTTAATCACTGAATCAAGGCTGGGGCAAAGCTATCGTCCATCTAGGAGCAAGTCAGAATATATGAAGATCTTTGAAGTATTTCTGGTTTTTGTTTTTCAATTTTTAGGTTTGGTTTGTTGTGTGGTTGCTTTGTTGCTCTGTGATTTGAATTCAGAGCACTGTGTTGGTAGGCATTTTCTGAGTCAGGTACTTTAGTCTTGGGTCTAATGTTGCTTCAGTTTGTTTTGAGATAAGATCTTGTGCTTTTGTGGAGGCTGGCCTGGCCTACAGTCTTCTTTATGATCCCTACATATCTGCATGACAGACATGGACCTCCCTTCTAAGCTTTTACTGTGAGAAATGAAGACTCACGACCATTTTACTCTGGCTGGCCTTGAAGTGTAATGCTCCTGATCTCTGCCTGCCAAGTAGCTGAGATTACAGCTTGTGCTACTACACTTAGCTATCTTTGGTATTTTCAAACAATGATAAAGCCAATTAAAACAATATCTTCTTGTTACCTTCGCCATGAGTCTGCAGAGTTGTAAAGAACAGGAGTGATCAGACTCTTCTCCCACCTTCACCCTTCAGCGTACAGGAGTGTACTCTGGCACACAATCATGAGTCTTACCTGCCCAATTTTGAGGCAACGTGGAGTTTATGTAGGATCCTTCTCTACTCATGGGCTTTCTCCCTGACCCTGAAATCCGGTCCTGTCCTTTTTCCCAGGGTCCTTAGATTAGGAGAAGCTGTGTTCACTGGAAAGGCAGGATATATAATCTTCAATAATTTAGTGCATTAACCAAGCCTTATTCTGATAACCTGTTCATAGAGCTGACTTCTCTGTTTAGCCTGTGTGGCATATCATAAGCAAGGTCAGTCTAATCTTTGATAGCCTTGAATGCACTTCTCAATCAAATTCCCAAATTATTGACTATTATGAAAGAGAGGGGAGGGGGCTGAGATGATTAGGACCAAATGAAGATACCAGTGTATGTGTCTTGAGAGTATAAAACTTTTGCACAAGAAGGTGACACACTTTCAAATAAGTGCACATAATACTTGTTTCATGCACCTGTCTATTGAGACTTGTTTAGAATCTAGCATATTAATGTATGTATCAGATTAAAGTTATCATGTGCATTTTTCTCATTTATTTTGATAAAATCTTTTTTCTAACAGTCCTCTTGCAGTACCACCTTTGGGCAGACCATGCTATGGAAAACCACAAACCTGGAGTACCAGTCAGCACTCCAGAAGACTTGGTAAGATAAGGTGATAGGTGTTTTTGGACACTTGTAATTTTGAATGTTGTAAATTAGATTTGTGCTGTCTTCTTGGGAGGGATTGGAGTGATTTTTTTTGACAAGACAAGATTACTCCAATCTAGTTTTAGATCATTGGTACTGTTTCTTTTAAGTAATCTTTACCATTAGTCTCTGATAGGGATATCAGCTATCTTTATTTCATAGAGAAAGAGACTGACACTTACAAATGTTTTAAAACAGCAACTAGGGTTAAACCTTAGGTAGGATGTGATAGGAAAGATTTTGTATTTGGAACCAGAAGCTTTTTATACAGTGGATACACAGGCACACAATCAATACAGACTTCAGTGTTTGGAGAGGTAAATGGTTAATCTTCATGTTCCCATGAAAAATTAATGGTAAATTGTAGGCATTTAAGACAATCTGAAAATGGGAGTCAAGCAAAGTTCTCAATGTGGGCTTCTACAGAAATCCAGTTGAAATTAAAAGAAAGCTTAAAGACTGATTGGTAAAGTCCATCCTGTTGACTCTGATAATCAGAAGAGTCAGGTTACAAAAGAGATACTATTCTGAATTGTTAAAGAGAAGCAGAAGATTGAGAACCACAAATTATGTAGCAGGATGGCAGAAAAGCTTTGAGAAATCAAGTTTCAAGAAAGCTGATCTGAAAAGTGAGATGCATGTAGTGCAAGTTTTGATGTGAGAGCAGAAGTAGATTGATGTCAGAGCTCCAGTACACAGGCAGAATAAAAGGAATTTCTCCTTTACTCAATCTTCTTTAAAAAATTCTGTTGTGTAGGAACTAGATGATATTCATTCACATTAGGAATGGCCATCTTCTTAATTGAGTCCACTCATTTTGATGATCATCTCATTTGTTATCATCTGGCCAGATGCAGCCAGATATAATGTTCAACCAAGTAAAGGGCACCCTATGGTTCAATTGCATTTACTAGTATCATTATCTGTCAGAACATGGCTGCATGGTGGATCTTTTTATTAGCTCGGAAGCTTTCATCTTATCAATCTTATGACACCTCCTTTTCCCCTTCCCTTCCACTTCCCCTTTCTCTTTCCTCTTTCCCCTTTTGCTTTTCCCCTTCCTACTACACCTCTCCCTTTTCCCTTCTCTTCCCTTCTTTTCCTTTTCTTTTCCTTTTCTCTTTCCTAGTCCTAGCCTCTTTGTCCTTTGCCTTGCCTATGCTTTGAATTTCCTTTTGAGTTTGCTTTTATTCTTGGCACTGCTCCCACCTTTTCCTTTTCCCTTCCCTTGCCTTTGTCTTGCCTTTTTCTTTCTTATGTTCAATCTCAAACCCAGGACCTCATATATGCTAGCTAGTGGCCTATCATTGAACTACTTCCCCAGCCCTAACTTAAATTTATTATTAGGCTGAATTATCCCTTCAAATTACTTTCATTTTCATACAATTTTTCTTTTGTCTTAGTGGCTTCCATATCTCTGGGTTCAAAAAATGTAGTTCAAAATTATTCAGAAAAGATACTTGCAACTTTGCTGACATTTTTAAACCTTTTTTCTTGCATGATCCCTTTAAATAATACTGTATAAGGCATTTAACATAATGCTTACATTATATTAGGTACAAGTAACCTACAGATCATTTAAAGCACATGAGTATGTATATAGGCTATATGAAAATAGGCTGTTTTAAATAAATGACTGTGAATATCATTTGATTTTGATATTATTAAGAATGTTACACCCTTGTAGACTCTGAAGGAATTTACCTTGTTCTAGATGAATGTGGGGCAATTTCTGGATTATGGATTTTGTTTCAGGGATGTTCATGTGGCTTATCTGGTCTTAGGCATGTGATTGTTAGGAATTCTATGGGGGGAATGCCTCCCCAATCCCATCGGCTTCTGTCTTAGACTAGAAGAGACCTTATGAGGAAATGAGATAACATGAGGAAAAGAAAATCTAGAGACCATGACTAAGAAGCTTCATTTCCTGTGTTTTGTGGAAAAACCTAGGCCCATAAACACAGAATTGAGCTGTGAATTGAGGTGAATCAAGTGTGTGGTGCTGCGGTTTAGTTGTATGCTACCCTTATGAATGGTCATCAGCTTCTCTTGGTAAATCAATCATTTCTCCAAAATGCAGATCTAGATATGATTTTTCATCTGTTTATGAATAGGTATGCTTTCTTATCTGGTTATGAAAATGTTGGCTCCAACATCCAACAAAAGCCCTGCAACCAACAGCAAAACACACAAACAAAAACAAGGCAAAACAAAACAAAAATCTTGTCTTTAAACTGCTCTCCCCTACAATGGTCAGTGTTTAGTTGTAGAACATTAGTGTTTTTAATGTTTATTTCTCGATATAAAACCCAGGCCTCACACATGTTAGGCATTTTCTCTAACATGTCTCCAGCTTTTTTTCACTTTTTTGATTTTTCAGATAGGCTTTTTCATTTTTGCCTAGGTTTAGCTTTGTCTTACAGTATTTTTACCTACACCTTCCATGCCACTGGGTTTACAAGTATGGATCAGCAGGCTGAACTTGTTTACGATGGAGTGTCACTTTTTCTTGGCTGTCATCAAACTTCTGTATTTCCAATCTCTGTCTCTTGATAAGCTGGGGTTATAGATATGCATCAGCATGCCTGATTGGAGACTTTTAAGTGTTCAAATTATTTTTAAGTTTTAAAATGATGGGTACTGCATTTTGAAGGTGAAGGACATAGGTTAGTGGCTAGACTAGGGAATGGAAAAATGCCAAATCACACAAAGGTAAAAAAATGGGACTTTGATCAATGTCAACATGAAAAATTGGCAATTTGGGCATGTGCTGGAATGATAGAGTAAGTGTAACTTTGCTTTATGTCATTTGGATGAACATTTCTGCTGATAAGTACTAGAGAATGGCAAGTAAACAGGAATAATGGTAAAGGATCCTAACATAGTATGAAGAGATGAAAATGTTCATCATACATCCATGCATAATCAGAATTGTACACTGAATTTCCACTGTTCTTCCCCAGAAGCTCCCCACAGTCTGCATTCTTTCTGCATCTCTAAGATGGAAACACCATAGTCTCTAAGGCAAAACCTGGGACAAAGAGATGGAAACATGTAGTAAAGGTCGTCATAACTGTCTTCTGTTCAGATTTATTTGCTTATGAATGTATTTATTTTTATTTACTTTTTGGTTAGTCATATGGCTTGAACCTAGGCCTGAGTGCTGTCCCTCACCTCTTCAGCTCAAGGGTAGCTCTCTACCACTTGAGCCACAGCACCACTTCCTGTTTTCTGGTGGTTTATTGGAGTTAAAATTTTCATGGCCTTTCCTGCCCGGGCTGGCTTTGAACTTTGATCCTCAGATCTCAGCCTCCTGGGTAGCTAGGATTACAGGTGTGAGCCACCAGTGCAGGGCAAGATTTATTTATTTTGTTTTTCCAGTCTTGGGGCATGAACTCAAGGCCTGAGTACTGTCCACTTGAGCTACAGAGCCACTTCTGGTATTTTCTGTTTATTTAATGCTGAGAAATGGAACCCTAGGGCTTCATGCATGCTAGGCAAGTACTCTACCACTAAGCCACCTTCTCGGCCCCATGTTCAGATTCATTTTGATGCTAAGAAGGCACAATGTTTTTTTTTCTAGAAAATGTTTAAGTGCACTGTAGGAAACTCTTAGTTTTCAGTCTATCCCAGTATAAGAGGTTACATTCTATGTATCCAACTTCTTTTAGCATGTGTATATGCACAGATTTTAACAGTGAAAACATTCTGTACAAGACCCTAGTAAGTTCTCTAAAATCTGTAACTTTAGTGGGATGTGTATATGAGGACTCATTTTTGGATCATGCGGATGACCTAAAAGTGATCCACTCTAGCTCTACCAAGCTTAGATCAAGGATGACAACTTCATCCTGACAGGTGAACTTGTACACACTAGATACATCGTCCTCAAGTATGGATGGAAGACTTTCCCTAAAGACAGGAATTTCTTGCCTGATGATTTCCCTGTAGTTGTTCAGTGCTCAGAGAGTCTCATATATAGTACAGTTCAGCCACTATGAGATCATTAAGCCCTCTAGCACTCTCATCAACTTTGAAGAAAGGCATGGTACGAAGATTTTTGTTACAGGGTTGTTTTCCTTACTTCATGATTTTCTTTGTCACTCTGAGACATCTTTCACACAGTCACCTTTATCTTACCTTGTGTGTCATTCTGAATTTTCTTTTCATTTTCTAAACAATGTTATTTGGTCTAAGCATAGTGAAGAAATATCCAGGGGGGGGGGGACACATCTCTTGGGTTGCTAGCAGTAGGGAGATATCCGCGGCAAGATCGAAAAATGCTCCTAAAACAAATGATCCCTTAGGAGTACCACCTCCTCTTTTTGACTCTACCTACCACCTGCAGCAACGCCATCAAACACTCCCCGACAGAGTCATTACCTGTTACTGCCCAGTTGTGTTAAGAAATGGTTTTTCTTTCTTGCTATTTTTTCTAACATATTTATAAGATGATTTCTTTGTTGCTTTGTATGTCCCTTGCCCATGGTATAACTCCTGTTTTCATTGTATTTGATGTTGGTATAATTTGGGTAGGGAAAGGAAAAAAACAAATTGTTTAAATAGAGATACAGATGGACCCATTGTACAAGACGTTATGTCAAAAATCAAACTTTACAACTTTGGCACTGGGCGGTGTGTGTGTGGGGGGAATAAGGGAAGGAATGGTAAGGGGAAACAAAGGAGGAGGCAACAATGCTTTTTAAGAAGTTTACTTATTACCTTGATCATGTAATTGTAACCCCTATGTATGGTATTTTCACATTAAAATATAATGAAAGGGAAACAGAACAAAAAAGAAAGGAGTAAACCAGTGAGTTCACAAAACTTATCAACCTTTGGTCCTCAGTACAGAGAAAGATTTCTCTACCACTTCTAGGACAGGAACAATTAATCGATGGAAGAATTGCAGCATAGCCTGTCATGCAGTTGGCAATATGCTAAGGTAGGATCCATCTTCTCCACCTTTACTGGAAGAGAAAGAGGATTCAAGAGTAGGGTCATCTATTCCTTATAGAGACAATAGGGGCAGTCAGGAAAAGCTAACCTCATTTTATTTTCTCCTAAACACTAGCCACAGATAACCCTAAACCCATACCAACAAAACAGTATGTAAAAGACGGAACTGCTATAAGGGCATTTATTGGAGATGAGAACAAGGTAATGTATTGGAGGTTTATTAGGGGGAAGTTAGGAATTATTTTGAGGGAGGAAACTCTTGTCCCTGCAAATGATGGAGGAAAAGTTTCCCTTTCAAAAGGGAACCACTCCCAACACACTGCCATTAGGAATGGTAGGGGTAGCCAGAGGCACTTGAAGCACTTGCTGTCTGCAGGTGGGTCTGCTGTGGAGCCCTGGTTCCCTGTATTCCATGGCTGTGAGATGCCTTCGCTCAGGAGTTAGCACACTCTTTGTTGGCTCTTTGTGCCAGCCTGTGCCCTGACTGTTCTTCTCAAGGTAACTCTCTGTCTAAGACTAGCAGCTTCTTGTGTGTAGGACTTGACACATGCCACTTTAGAGCAGGAAGCTTTGTGGGGTGCTTGCCCTGGCTACATTCTGTCTGTGTCTGAAGTTCTGCCTTTGGTTGAGATTTCCCAGACTTCATGGGAGATACAAGGGATTCCTGGGGGCATGTGACACCTACTCCATGCCTCTGCCTTTATTTTGCCACTGGGACTTTAGCAGTGTCTCTGGTGACTTTCTGATTTTCAGTGTTCCCAGATAAAGAAGCTTTCCCTTTACCTAGGCTTCTGGCCTGAGCGGATGATCATGGAGAACTGCCCTTTCCAAGATAGCTTTCTTGTCATTTGCCATTTTTACCTGTACTAAGCCACTGACAAAAATGTTTCATGTGGTTTCTGAAATGGTTTTCAGGAGAAGGCTGTCCCTTCTGTAACAGAATATAGGATGTCCCCGCAGGTGTCTCCTTTAATGTTTTATTTTGAGGATGGCAGCTCCTCTTCTGAGTTGTGATGTCCCAAGCCACGTATCTCCTCCACCAGACTTGTCTGATTTTAGTGTTGGAGGACTCGTGTCATTGTTACTTTGTGGAAAATTTTTACCTTGGCCCTTGTGGAGGTCACTATGGTGCAACGCTTCTGGCCCTGCCCTCTGCTGATCGTTGTCTTGTCCAGTTGTTCATGCAGTTCATGGGAAGCTGCCATGTCCACACTGGTGACACTAGAGTTTAAAGTAAGTAAAGTCCCATTTTTCAAGTTATCTGACTCCAGAGGCTGGTCATCCTGAAGACTCTGGGCCTTTCCTATCTTTCTGCTCTCCAGTTTCAGTTTTAATTCATTGAAAAGTCCATTTTTTAAAGTCTGATAACTCAGACCTTGGGAAACCAATGTATCTATTGGGGTCTTTTTAGTGGTCAGGATACCCTGTTCTTTGCTTTGATTGATAGGTATCACTACGGAAGCTTTGCTCTCATTGGTGATGTTGCTTTTAGCTTCTAATGGAAGATTACAGAATTCCTTTGTCTTGAATATCTCCTTAGAGATATTATATAGGGAAATTTTCTTTGAACATATCCCTTTTTCATCAGTCTTTTGAATGCTTTGTCTAAAAATTTGTTTCTTATCATCTGCATCAGGTGCAGCCACTGCTGTCCTCAGGAACACATTTGGACTGCATATATTGTCTGCTATGGATTGTGTCACACTGGCTTTTTCTAGGACACCATGTGTTGGGTGCAGAAAAGGCCATCTGCCCTCCTTCATTCTATGTAGGTTCTCAATGTACTCGTTGTTGGTATCAGAGAGTAATTGTCTCTGAAACCACTGTTCTTTCTTGCTCACAGGTGAGGCTGAATTTGTTGTTCCCATCTTCTTTGGCTATTAGCAAAAGACTTTTGTCCATGGGGCTGGGATACCCCAAGTTTAGAATATACTCCAGAAAGAGGTGGATGGGGAGGAAAGTTTAGAGTTGGAGCAAACCAAGATGGACCTTCTTTCACATAAGTGGTTTCTATTGATTCCTGGGCCTTCTGGGGAAGACATTGCATTGTCTTCATATGAAAAAAAATGTAATTCTGTCTGCCACGATATTTGACTTGCTGGAATCAGGGAAAGAAATATCATGGGGTGTGGCCAGACTTCTGTCCTTCCCTACGAGTGGTGCCAAATCTCTCTGTTTCTTTTGGCTAGGGGATTTTTCACACAAGGGCAAGTACATGCTGTTGGAATGACATGAACCATGCACAGTCCCAGGAACCTGATACTCTTTGATTTCTGTAAATTTCTTGTTCCAATGTACTTCCAGGCATCCTTGAATTGTTTCTGATGCAGAATTACCAGTCGGGTACTAAAATCATTGCCTGACACAATCCCTGTGAAACTTTCAGAATTTGACTCAGACTGACACTGTGAACTATTATGTGGAGCCCCCACTGAGGCATTGGATAGGGACCAGTCTCTGCACTGTGTCCTTGTTCCTTCCCTACTTCCTCATCTACCAGAGGTATCTCTATGCTCTTCTCATTAAAACTTTAAAGTTAGCTAGATTCAAAGTTTGGATGTTTGCACTTCTGATGTTTAAAGGAGGAAATCCATGAGAGACTCTGACTACTGTTAGACTCAGAGCTTTGGGGAATTTCTATCCTACGACTTACCAGTAACAGAGACTCCTGGATCCTGGGGGCAGGCCCCAGTGCTGCTGGATGAGCCTCTTTCTGATGCTCTAGTTCTTGCCGCAGGTCACCGGTGAGGGGGAAATTACTAGGAAGGATGGAGACCATAACTTTAGCTTTAGAATACTGTCTGACCAATGGAAGTTTTGGAGCTGGAGAACAAAAGTCTTCCTGAGATCTCTGGACCACAGAGGGTAAATCCTACACATTCTCTTGCTTTTTCTGCAATATATTATGTTCTGGGTGATAAATTTCAGATGGTGTAAGGAGCTGTGCCTCACTCTGCAGTCCATGAAAACAGACTCCAGAAGCCCTAACCTGAGGTTCAGGAGATGGCAGGCCATGGAGCAGAGAGTGAAGCTGGGCCTGTGCCTGGGTTCCTAGAAGATGTTGGTGCAAAGCCTCAGGCAAGACTTGAGATTGGATCTCAGGCAATGGCAGAAGTTTAGGGTCAGGGATTACTGGCGATTTGTGGTCTGTGAAGACTTTGTAGATTATATTGAAGGAGACAAATTTCAAAGAATAGTCACCTAAGCCATAGATAGTGGAGCTTAACGCTCACTGTACAAAGATGGAAGATCCCAAAAGAGTTGCATAGACTTTTGCCGAGAATGGCCTTCATAGGGATTTGGACATGAGGCCTGCATTTAATTGTGCAGCTCCCCTTGCTTGCTGTTGGAGCTCCCAAATGGAAGGGAAATTGCCAATTCCTGCTGCTCAGCAACCGATACTAACACTTTCCCTACAGAATTCAATTGGCATCGTAGCTTATCTTGTTGGGCATAAGAATCAGTTTTTCTTTCCCTTTCTTTCCACATCAAGAAGTCACCTCTCTTCTTGATTTGGATCTCCAAGAATGCTAGAATGCCAAGTCTGACAATTGCGTGGTTATCAGGCTCGATGTGTTAGGATGCAGCAATACCTTCAGTAGAGTCCTTGGAAGGATGGAGGGCAAGGGATTCCCGCTTGGCCTCGCATTCTACTAACTCACAAGGGGGCGGGCTTTTCACACCCAGCTCTCTGCAGGACAATTCTCTGGTTAGTGGGTCATGAGTGGGCAAGTCAGAAGGTTTGCCAGTCATTCCACAAGTGGAAGCATGTTGGAGAACATCTCCTATTCCCCAAGTATGATGTTCTAGGGGAGGAAGATTTGAGGCGAGTTGTTGGGATGGTAATGGAGCTGCTTGAAACTTAGTTTCCAAAGGAAACATAGTTTCTAGTGACAGAGCATGATCTGGTGGTAAGATCACCTGCTTGGGAGGGTCTGTGGAGGGTAGAGTTAGAGAAGGCTCGGGTGTTGTAGCTTGAATTACATTTTCTGCTAGGTTTTCTGAGAGAGGAGTGTTCAGTGATGCAGATGACTTTTTCACAAGAGTTTTGGAAACTAATGGAGACCCTGAAGAGTCAGCGACTTTCACAGATGCTTGAGATAGCAAGTGACTGGCCTCCACCACTGTCTTGCTACACATCTGACAGAGGGGGTCTGGACATAGCAGTTTCCAAAAGTGAGTAGTGTTGGGATGCTTGTTCAATAGGCTACAGATAACAAAATGTACAAACTTGTAACTAGGACCAGTCCTGTGAATAGAGGGTCTGCTGGTCTGTAGTACAAGAGTAAGTAGGATGGGGCAGGGAGAAGGGTGCAAAGAAAGGACTCTTATTTTGTTGGTCGTGGATCTTGAACTCTGGGCATGAGCACTGTCCCTCAGCTCTTCAACTCAAGGCTAGCACTCTACCAATTGAGCTATAATGCCACTTCCAGAGAAGGGACTTTTGAATCTAGCTACGGTCTTCATAATCTTCTACATCTACTCCTTATCGTGTCCTCATAATAGTAGCCATTACTTTATCCCTCTCATGACTCAGGCTAGCTGTACTGAATCCCATGTATGCAAAGAACAATAGTGACCAGTCACCTTGACACCACAGAAAGCAGCTTCTGCTCCTCCTCAGCTTCTTTACTCAGAGGTCTCCGTCTTGTAAAATCAGGATGTAGTTTATACGTGATAAAAGTCAGAACACAGAGATGTTACAGGAGAGCACCTCTTAGTATAAGGCTCTGCTTTAAATAAAGGTCTAAAGCTCCAAGAAGTAATAGAGAAAGTCAAAAGTGCAACAGTAATGTTAAGATTATTCACTTGTTTATGTGACTTCCTTTTTACAGCATCTGCATGTCAACCTATACAACACAATACAATATCAAACTCCCATGTGAAGCACAGAAGTGACTGGACCCCTCAGACATGAAGACAGAGAAAGCACTTTGCACAATGTTAGGACACAGGCATTGTGACTCAAAGCATCTTCTAGTCCTTTCTCCACATCTTACCTGGCCAGCAGCACCCACTCCAGCACCCACCCAGATACTTCATGTTGGCAGAGCTGGGACTTTGAGAGGCTTCTCAGTCCTGTCTGTAAGCCTCTCCTCTGAGCGTCATTTTCTGGTATTCTGTGCCTAGCAACGGTTGTTCTCATGGGCCTGTTATCTCCAGAAAAGAAAAGCGGAATTCAGTTCTGGCAAGCTTAGATCAAGGAAGAAGAAACATACCTCTAAATTCTCTCTTTTTTCTGTACAATATTGTTGGTCTCTGAAAAGGTTACAAAATATTTGGAGATTAAATTTGGAAATTATAAAGTATATAAACCATTTCTACAGATATTTTTATTTAATTATCATTTTTCTCAGTTAATTAAAAGTGCTTTATAAGTATAATTTTAATGACCATGTTGGCTGTTTGGACAAACACCTATGGGACTTGAATGACTTATTTCCCCTGATGGAATCTATGACCTCAGAAAGAAAGTTGGCACCATTAAACCATCCTGTAAGAAGAATGGCAGCCTGTGTCTACACAGAACACGCTGGTTTTAATTATACGGTCATTTTCTTCCTCCTTCTTTGGCCCATCTGTTTACACTGTGGGAGTTGGTTTCTACAGTGATGGTGTCAGGGTATTTGCTTCACCTGCTGTCTTAGTAACTAAATCTCCTTCTAATCACTCCTTGTTCTGAAGCATTTCTAATGAATGCTCCCAGGCAGACTAGTTGATAGTAGTAGATAAGTTGCTATGGGGCCACAGATGTGGGCTTCGTGGCTCTTATTCAAGGTACCTCATCAAAGTTTATCTGTCTTTTCCCCATTGTAGTTGCATATAGTAATTTAAGTTTCTTAAGTTTACTTACACAGATACATTGAATGTTTCTTGCAATTTCTTTCCCTCAGTTTACAGGCACCATGAGGAAATTACTCTCAGAGAATGGTTTCTTTTACTAATTTCCTCTATCGCTTGGTTTACATGTATCATTTGGGGATTTTTTAAAATAGGTTTTTAATTGTTACAGCAGAAATAATTTTCTTAAGCAAAAAATAATTGGTTGTTTTATGGAAACTCTAAGGAAATACTATTTAAAACCAATAACTAATAGATGTACAAATATCAATAGTCTCCCCTTCCCTTCCCTTCCCTCTTTCCCTTCCTTCTGACCATTCTGACCAAATATTCCCACCAAGATTTCACAGTGCTATATTTGGAGGACGGTTTCTTGACACAGATAGAAATGTCATACTGATCTTGTTTCTGAAGGGTGTTTTAATCTTATTAATTAAGCAACCTTTACTGCTATTCAGAAAGCTCTCTTGAGAGTGAAGGGTCTTTGATTAGTGAAATTTCCTAATTGGATCAAACTCTCATCAGAAAATATCACAACATGCTTTACCTCACCCTTAGGATCCCATTGTTTAGCATAAAACTACTTCAACAAGAATTCGATCAACCTGTGTCAATATTAGCCTGCAGATATTTGGAACTAGAGAAAAGATCAAGTCACTTAAGCAATCCCGGAATTTAAGGAAAAGGGATGGAGTTTTGATTCATAATAGTATAAATACATATCGTATATGAATTTGGGTTTCTATATAGTTACTCTCCTACACTGATTGCAAATTTTAATACTTCTTTTTCCTGTGCATCTCACCTTGGTGTTAAAGGGTTTATTATGTGAATACTGTATTCATGCACAGACAAAGGTATTGCAAAATGTTTTTTGTTTGTTTGTTTGATTGATTGATTGATTTTGCCGGTCCTGGGGCTTGAATTCTGGACCTGGCCACTGTCCTAAGCTTCTTTTTGCTCAAGGCTATTGCTGTACCATTTGAGCCTTAGCACTGCTTGTGGTGGCTTCATCCTCCTCTTCCTCCTCCCCCTCCTCCTCCTCTTCCTCCTCCTCTTCCTCCTCCTCTTCCTTCTCTTCTTCTCTGCCCCCACCTCCTCCTTCTCCTCCTTAACCTCCTCCTCCTCCACCTCCTCCTCCAACTCCTCCTCGTCCACCTCCTCCTCTTCCTCCTCCTCCTTCTTTTTGAGTCGTTTATTGGAGATAAGAGTATTGCAGAGTCTCCTGCCCTGGCTGGCTTGGAATTCTGATCCTCAGAGCTCAGCCTCTTGGGTATGGAGGATTACAGGTGTGAGCCACCGGTTCCCATCTGTAGTTTTAATGGATTCATCTTCAAGTCTTAATTATTATTACTATTTCTATTTTGTGTCATCAGTGCCTTTAGCTTTTCTGTTTGTTTTTTGGGATAATTTAAAGCAAAACTCACCTATAAACACTTCAGTTAATCTTAAGAAATGAAAAGAACTAAAGTAAGTACTAACACATTGAAGTACTAATGTATAATATTTTATTAGGTTATCATAAAAGGTTGTTAATTATCTGCTCACGATTGAGCAGTTTTTTTAAAGAAAAAGTTGTGTTTCAATGAAAACTCCATAGTGGCAAGTGATTTCTACAACTTCATTATGCTGTATGTATGACTATATCAAGTGAAAAATTATGTCCTTGGGTACTATACTTTAGTTACTAGCAGAAGCTCTCTTCTTTAGTTTTGTCCTCTCTGTAGACCAATTAAAAGAAGTTGAAGGTGGCCAGAAGGAAGTGGTCATTATAGATGTGTAGTGACCACTTTTCATGGGGCTTGAACTCTGGGCCTGGGTGCTATTCCTCAGCTCTTCAGCTCAAGGCGAACACTCTACCACTTGAGCCACAGCGCCACTTCTGGTTATCTGGTGGTTTATTGAGATAAGAGTCTCACAGACATTCCTTCCTGGGCTGGTTTTGAACTGTGATCCTCAGATCTCAGCTTCCAGAGAAACTAGGATGACAGGTGTGAGCCACTGGTGCCTGGCTCAAAGACAACTTTTTATTCTGACATTTTGGTACTTGGGACCTTGTTGATCTGGAGAGAATATCCTTTCCAGGGATTACCACACTTTATGCCACTACCCATCTGCTGGGGAATGGTCTGAAATGTGAGGACCAGGTAAAAGACTTACCACAACTAGTCGGAGCCTATGCTGTAGAGGCTGTTAGATTTATTCAAATTAACACATTCTAAATCTTCTTTTGTGCCTCAGTGGTTGCTTCCATAAAATTCGCTCTGTTGGGTCTTGCCTGTGTTTTGCCTAGTCTCTTACTGCCTCCTGACCAAACTTTGTGCTCCCTGTATGTGTTCCCAGCATGGTAAGCATTAGAAACTAGCCCTTCAACTAATGAATAAACAAAATGGAGCATAACCATACAATAAGATATTTAACCATAAAAAGGAATGACGTGCAGGTCTATGCTATACATGGATGAATCTTGAAAATAATTATGGTAAATTAACATTATGCTAAGAAAAGATCACACTATTGTAGGACTCCAGTCATAGGACATGCATAGAAGACAGAGAAATGAAGGAATTAGTTTTGTTCAGGAGCTGAGGGGGAAGATGGAATGGAAAGTAAATAGCTAATGTGTGCAGGGCAGAATTTTCAAAATATTCTGGAATTAGTGATGACAGATTCACAACTTTGTGAATATCAATATATTATATACTTTATTTTTAGCTCTTGATGTTTTATTTTTCTCATGCCAGCATATATTAATGTTACATGACATATCATGCATGTGCATAGTATACTTTGACCATATTCACCACCATCATCATTTCTTGGCCTTCTCACCCAGATCCTCTTTCTCTTCCAAAACCATACTCTTTCTACTTCCAATTTTTCTCTTAAAATCTAGTTTTTTCTTTTTTCTTTTTTTTGGGTCCGGTCGTGGGGCCTGAACTCTGGGCCTGGGTGCTTTCCCTCAGCTCTTCAGCTCAAGGCTAGCGCTCTACCACTTGAGCCACAGGGCCACTTCCGGCTTTTTTCTTTTTGCTTATGTGGTGCTGAGGAATCGAACCCAGGGCCTCATGCATGCAAGGCAAGCACTCTACCACTGAGCCACCTTCCCAGCCCAAAATCTAGTTTTTTCCTATGAGAGAAAATATGCTTTTTCCACATCTGACTTATTTTTTATCACCATAATTATATTCAGGTCCACCTACTTTCCTGCAAATAACATTTTCTGTTCTTTATTATTGTGAATAATTCTCCTTGTGTTTAACATAAATACACAAGGAGACATACACACACACACATAAACACATACACACAGCACATACATACAAACATTTCCTCTACATCCCCCACCCACATTAAGAGGGTATTCTTTTTGCATCTAGTATCTGCTGCTATTTGTGGATATTTTTCCCTTCTGATAACAGTTGTTTTGACTGAGATGAGATGGAATCTCAATGTAGATTTGATGACTAAAGATGCTGGATTTTAAAATGTATTTGTTGGCTATTTGTACTTTTTTATTTGCCAGTCCTAGGACTTGAACTCAGAGCCTGAGCACTGTCTGTGAGCTTCTTTTGCTCAAAGCTAGTGCTCTACCACTTGAGCCACAGCACCACTTCCGGATTTTTCTGTGTTTGTGGTACTAAAGAATCGAACCCAGGACTTCATGCATGGTAGGCAAGCACTCTAACACTGAGCCACATTCCCAGCCCCCCATTGGTACTTTTGAGAACTGTCTCATTCATTTGGCCATTTATTGATGGGATTTTTTGCTGTTTATTTTTTTATTTTGTTTATATTATAGATATGATTTCCCTGCAGATCAATAACTACCTGAGCATTTTCACTCATTTACTACAGATATACCTTGATATTTGTAGATCACTGGTCTTGCAAATTTCTATTTAATTTGTAAATCAGACATATTTCCATTTCCATTTTCTACACTACAATGTCACTCTTCCTTTTCTTTTTGCTTTTTTCCAAGTGTCAGGATTTGAAATCAGAGCCTAGCACTCAGCTAGCATTCTACCACTTCTGTCAGCCTTCCAGAATAATTATTTTGCTAAACATTTTTGGGAATGCAGTCTCATATCCCTTTCTACTTGGGATGACTTCAAAGTAGGATCCCTGAATCTCAGCCTCCTGAATAGCTAGAATTATAAATGTAAGCCACTGGCTCCCAGCTCATCCTTCTTTCTAATTATGATGCTATCCATTATTCCTCTTATGATTTATGCAGCAGTTTATAGCGGGTAAATTTGCAGTTGATAGAAGGTACATTTGTAAGATTACAATAGATTTTTTAAACAATTGTTAGGAAGAAAGGGCCTATCATTTCATAAGTTAACAAATGAGTACATTTCCTATCTTTGGGGAACGTCATCCTTCCCTTTCCTTTCCCTCAGTCCAATAGATTTTTATATAAGAAAGATAGTCAAAACAAGTTCCAAGGAAGATGCAGTAAGTTTACTTCATTGCTACCTGAGTCTAATTTTAATTTGGATCTAACTTGTGTCTAGATCCTATTACAGATGGCAATTGCCTTCTGTTTTTGTCTGTCTTAGTGATTGCCTGTTTTGCTTGTTGCTACTGGTTTTACTGTTCTCTAGTTTTAAATTTTAGACAGGGTCTTTCTTTGTAGCTCAGCTTGGCCTCGAACTTGAGAGCATCTTGTGTCTGACTCTTGAGTGCCAGAGTTGCTGAGGTACACCTGCGCTTCATCTGCTAATAATCTATATAAAGATGAGCATTATGATCCCTTTGATGTGCTTACTATATATATATTTGAGCTTCCCCTTTAAGCCTAGCTGAACTGTAATGGAGAGTGAATACAGAGTGTGCTGTGACAGGCTATAAGGCCCTGTGAAATGTGAACTTCAAATTGTGTCCTTTGAAACAAGAGCAGCTAGCTCCCCAAACTGACATGGAACTACAGAAAGGTGTTATTCATTTGGAACCAGAGTTTTCTCCGGGTAGCCATGGCAGTGGGCTTCCTTGAATGATTGATAAGTTTATAACATTTTCCACTTAGGAAATTACCTTCATTTTCAAGATGGGCTGTGCCACATAACTGGCAAAACGTTCTAAGAATTATACATTGCCAACTGGTAGGAAGAAGATACTTTTCTCCATTCAGGCTTCCTTCCTAAATCCAAGATCACAATAATTAAGGTACAGAGGACAGAATGTCTCCAGTGTTATGAGTTTATTGGGTCACATTTTCAATATCTTCCTGATAATGACAGTCCCAGCTCTGTTTCCTGATAACCATGGCAACATTCCCATTTCATTGATCCTCCTGGCACTCTCATAGGATTATCTAGTGGATGCTTCCATTTATATTTTACTTCCCTGCCTTGAATAAAACATTCAGTTGACCCAAATGTAAATTAATTCAGTTACAGCACAGTTTTTAAGGCACCCAAGCCAGTACTTCAGTAGTTCAGTTTATGGAGAGTTGATTAATAGGTAAATATTTGATAGACACTCATGTGTTTCATTGTTTTACTACAACTCTTGAAATTACATGTGTCCCTGAGTAGGGTTGCCTAGTTTAGCAAGACCTACTCTATTACGAGAGGAAAGAAGTTTCCATTCTAATAGTGACGGGAAGTTCCACTGCTGGCTAACTTATTCTGAGAGAAACGCATTAAATAAACATGAAACCTGCCCTCATGTGATCTTCCCCTCATGAATGGATATGTTTCCTTAAAGTAATCCTTGTGCTTCCAAAACCACCCAATAGAAATGAGTGTCTGCATTTTGTGGTGCAACCACAAGCATTTTTGTCAAGATTTAGAGTGAGCCAGAACTGAATAGGTACAGTGAGACAAAATTGGAGTCCTGTTTACTCATTTGCTAACAGACTGCTACTAATGAGAATCACAAGACATTCTCTGTGTGAAGCAATAAGACTTCTAACTAATAAAGCATTCAGAGTGTGGGCGGGAAACATTTTATGTTTACATACATACATGGGAATAGCTTTCATTTAATTTGAGAGGAAGAATTGATGTGGACTATGGAGTACAATTCTCAGGTCCAAACTACAGCTCTTTTATTAGCTGTGTGACCTTGGTTAAGTTATCTAAACTCCTCTGTGTTTCTGTTTCTTCATCAATAACAAAAGGAAAACACCAACACCAGGGCCAGAAAGGGGATGAACTGGGTTAATATAGGAAAGGATTTAGGAGGTGAGCAGATTGAAGCACACTGCTCAGGCTGCTTATTTGCTCATATTTCTATTAAATTTTTCTTTAATCCAAGGCTTAGTTATTACAAACAAACTCCTGTTACTGATTTAAGAAAAAATGCTTCTCTGTTCAATAATATTTTGAGAGAAGAAATATCAGGATTACTGAATTTAAATCTATTTTGAAGATTTCAGAATTTCCATAATTATGAAATTGTTAGGAAAGAAGACATTTTCAAAATTGATTCATTTGAATAATCATTGCAACCCAATTTTTTACCAAGCTGAGTGCCAGTAGCTTATGCCTAAAATCCTAGCTACTGAGAAGGCTGGGGTCTGAGGATCTCAGTTTGAAGTTAACACAATGGCATACCAGATTTCAGTATTTATGGAGCCAAATGGAGAGTACAGTGAAATGTATAGTTCCTCTATAAATTCCATATTATTAATATATAATTAGAAGGAAGCACACAATGAGTTTTATATTTTTAGAATATTTCTGGACATTGAGAGGTTAGGCCTCAAGGTACTTGTACCCTCAGCAGAGACGTGAGGATCCCAGTATAAAGCCAGGTCAGGCAAACACATTCATGAGACTTTTACCTCCAGCAAACCTGCAAAAGAAGTGGAGCTGTGGCTTAGGTGGTAGTGTGTCATCTTTGAGTGGAAAAGCAGACTAAGTGTACTTGGCCCTGAGTTCAAGCTATAGTACTTCATTTCACTATTTTACAGAAGTTTTTAATTTTTTTGCTTGAAGATTAATTTTTTTGAGACTGGGACTTGAACTCAGTACAGGATACTTTCACTCATTGACAAGTGTTCTACCCACTGACCCATGCCTCCACCTCAACAGGGCTGGCCATTTCAATTACTTTTTGTCCAGTGTAGATTAGCTTTTAACTATTTGTTTGTGCAATCTTTTAAAGGTTTTTAAGTTTGTGTGACATCTTTGAAGATGATTTTCTGCCATCAGATTTCTCTACTCTTTCTTTTCTATACTGATACTAGGGCTTGAACTTAGGGTCTGGGGCTATCCCTCAACTTTTTCACTGCCATTTAAGCCAAAGGTCACTACAGCTTTTTGGTGTTTAATTGAAGACAAAAGTGTCTCATAGATTTTCGGGCTCAGACTAGATTTGAACCACAACCCACAGATCTCAGCCTTCTGAGTAGCTAGAATTACAAGCATAAACTAGGATTACTGGCTTAGCAGTAGATTTTTAAATCATTATGTCACAGATGAATTTAGTATGTGACTAAGGTTATGTTCCAATGTGCATTGGAGCACAAATTTTCAAGAAATGGTTTGAAGAAACAGCAATTTATGACTAAGGCAACTTCAAAACTGATGTAGTTCAAAGGATCCGTGGAGGAAATACAAGGGAAGATTTCTTTTAATCAGTTCCCTATGTGCTCTGTACGAGCTGTGTGTCCAGTTTTTAACTTAAGATTATATGATAATTAGTTTTCAGAGGTACTACATGTCATAGTTTGCTATCAGCCTTCCTCAGCATTTTTAAACTTTATTCTGTCTCCTTTCTTTTCCCTCTTCTTCAAGAAAGCAAATTTACATTTGAATATCAGTATTATGTCACTGAAAACAGATCACCACAAGATTCACAGCTCAAAACAAGTCACATTTATTGTCTCACAGTCCACTAAGTCAAGGAACAGGTTAACTGGGTCCTTGGATCAGGGTCTCAGAAGGTTAGAATCAAGGCCTTATTTCTAGCTGGGGCTGTGTTCTCATTTTATACCCAGAGTCCTCTTCCAAGCTCATTCTGGTGGTTGGCCATATTCAATCCTTCTCGGTTTTAGGACAAAGGCATCCTTCCTTGCTGGCTGTGAGTATGGTCATCCTCAGCTCCTAGAGG
This sequence comes from Dipodomys merriami, assembly GCF_024711535.1. NCBI lineage: Eukaryota > Metazoa > Chordata > Mammalia > Rodentia > Heteromyidae > Dipodomys > Dipodomys merriami. Next base: position 172,525 of record NW_027206493.1, on the reverse strand, counting down.
CCTTCCTCAGATATCTTCTAGGCTTCTTAAATGGTTGCTCAGGACCTAGCTGCCCAGCCTTCTCATGTTATGATAGCTCCTCTCTTCACAGGCAGCAGGGGAAGAGAGTTTCATTTCATCTAAAGTTATCACAGCCCTGATTTCTCATCATGTTCTTGGGTCCTGTTCCCTGTAGTGTTCAGAGCTTGAACACTAAAGGGAGGGAATTTGGGAGCTCTTGTAGAATCATATTTTAAACAGTTAGCTGTTTTTGATAACCAATTAAACTGAGAGCCATTTTTGTTTTTGCTACACATACTATAAATGATAAAGTTTTGTTTCAACTGAGAGGAGCAAGATGTTCAAGAACCATATTGTGTAAATGTGGGAAAATGTGGGAAAATGACACAGGAGTCTTGTTCCATCATTACAGAAGAGATCAAAAGTTTTGAACGCAGCATTCCTCCCTCAGTTCCAGGAACGAATGTCAGCAACAATCTGGTTTGACTTGTAAAATAGTGTGTGATTCACTTTGGAGCACAATAAAGATGTCTGGTGTTTAATAATAAGAAGTTCATCCAAGCCTAATATCTGCTAATACAGCACATGGATAATGTTGTAGATGAGTTCCAGAAAAATACGATGAAGTGAAAAGTTCAATTCAATCTCTAATGCTTTATTTGAAAAATAAAACAGATCAGAGTTAAATATGCTATAGTATTCCCATTGTATCCTACTCTGTAAGAGTATATGAGTATTATTTTATTTTCTTCCTTTTATATGCATTACATAAGTAAGTAAATATGTATGCTGACTCATTTGTGCTAGGAAATTCTTTAATATTTTTCTTTTCACTTTCTTTCAAATAGTAAGCTATGTTTATGTAGTTAGTTGCTTATGAGAAAAGACTCCAGCACGCCAGCTCTTTCAGTGGTGCATAAGTTTCAGAGAATTCTCAAACCTACCCATAACTTCCTTTAGTGGTATTCCATTACTTGGCTATCTAGGTCTATCTTAATTGAATATCAGATCTTTCTAAGGCAGAGTAACTTCAGGAGTAAAACAGTTACTGAGGATGCTCTTATGCAATAAGGAAATTATACATGGTTCATTGCAACAGGCTTTCATTAAAAGCTTATTTCAGCAGGTGAAAAGCAGGTTGCATTGCTGATTCTCAATACTGCTTTGGGATGTTGGGTTGATTTATGATGCAAACAAGGAATAATTTCTTACAGTTGCCCTCCCTAGTCATTGTCTACCATGAAGTTTTCCAAAGTATGTTCTCAACAGCCATTGCTCTGGAAAATTCATAGGAATTCCAACCAAAACCTTGAACTAAAAGCTATCATAATAAAATTCAACTAAGAAATACATATCTGTATTTCATCCCAGAAGGAAATGATAGGAATGTTTTTCAATTTTTTTATGAAAGTATTTGATCACAAACCTTCTTTTGCAAGGATATCTTTTCACTATTTTAAAAACATGCTCTAACAAGATTATCTCTAATTTTTAAACTTCTTGAGCAGCCAGAGAGCAAGCTGATCTTTCTAAAAGGCATGATGGATCCTTATTCCATCCAATTCACTGGCTCAAAGACTCCACTTTTAGTTCCAATTCCTGTCTGTTTGTTCCTGGATGCAAGAATAGAAAAGGAAGGTTTCCTGTTTCATTCTTTCCTCTGTTGCTTGAAAACAACATTATATTACATCACAAAACCTTGGCTTTTCCTAAGAGCACTCATGGAGATCTTCAAAAACTTTCCTGAAGCTCTTACTTGAACTGACATAAGAACACTCTGAGTGTCGCATTTGTTAAGTGTCAAATCACAATGAAATTGTGGAACCATATTCAGAAAAGCAGAATCCTACTGAAGCTGAGAAATGGCTTAGATGGAAGAGAGAAGGCCTTTTGTTTCTTTTTAGCTTTCTCAGCTTTATCACTACTAGCATTTTTGATCAGGTAATTTGCTTTAATGGGATGAGGGGATAGAGGCTTTTACATGATATGAACTATTATTACTAGCATCTATCTAATAAATACCAGTAGGAAACACCTCAAATGAAGAAACTAAAAATGTCTTCAAATATTGTGTGTATCCTATGGAACAAAACTGTCATCTGACTGGGACTCATTGAACTGGTAAATAATGGAATAATTAGTGTTTAAAAAGGACTGTCCAGCAAGTACTTATGTTTCCTGCCTCTAACCCTAGCTTATTAGGAAGCTGAAATCTGAGGATCATGGTTTGAAGCTAGTTTAGACACATAAAGCCTCCAGATTTTTACCTTAGATTAACCAGCAAAAAAGTTGAATTGGAGGTGTGGCTCAAGTGGTAGAGTGCCAGTTGTGAGCAGAAAAGCTGAGCTAGTGTAAGGCCCTGTGTTCAAGCCCAGGTGGTATAGGATGAATAGGAGAATGGTAGATTAAGACCCCAAGAAGATGTAGTAGAATGTCCAGTTACCCCGGTGTAGTTTACTGCCGTAACAAGAACCTCCAATGAGGCATATCTTTCTGTATAAATGGCTGTGTAGTTCCCTCTTACATGTGCTCAGAGCTTGTCAGGTGACTTGCCATGGCCAATGAAGTATCAGCAAGTACAAGCTGAGAGCTGAAAAGTACTCCACCTGCCCACTCTGGGAATACTGTTACTTTAGGACCAACTCACTGCCAGTCTCCACCAGACACTGCCGGCCACTGCCAGCCTCTGCCATCCACTGCCAGCCACTGCCAGCCTCTGCCGGCCACTGCCAGACTCTAAGCTGTGGCCAACCTCCTACCTGAGCCTTGCCCGGTTAAAGGTGAGGGTTATGAGGACATTACAAAGTTACTGTGTCCACACTGTATGTGATGGCTTGCATTGGCCATGGCCGTGTGGGTGGAGAAGACAGACACTTGTGGAGAGGTGGAGATAACTCACCGTATTTGCAAGCCTGTGTTCTCGATGACTTCCAAGGAAGGGCTCCAGGGAAGGGGTGTAAAAATTCAGAAACCAGGGTGGAAGGTGAAGTGGAGACTCTGACTGGAGGCTGCCAGGCCAACTCTGAACCATGCCCACGATGTGGTTTAAAACATGAACTTGTTTGGAAAGACTCCACTGTGCATGTCGGATGGGGAAGATATTTAGTAATGGTCTGAAGCAGCTGGAAAGCCCTAGGGTTAACAGATGCACTGAAAAGCGGCTTATAGTGTGTGGAGAGACCGGCTGTGGAGCCGCAGGAAGACATGGACTAAACCTGCTTCCAAGAGGAGACCCATTTCACCGCATGAGCCGCCCCATGTCCTCAGACACTCCCTCCAACTCAGGCCTCTGAGGTGATGGCTGGGGCAGCCTGGGTGCAGGGCCCATCCTGAGGCCAGGGAGCCCTCAGACCTTGCCAGCAGGCCAGAGAGCCATGGATCCCCGCTGTGCGGCAGCCATAGTGCACCACAGCTGAATGAAACATGCAGAGGCTGGACTGCCCGAGTTGCCTGTCTGGTTCCGGAACAGAAAGGCCTCCAAGCTCCCGTTTTTGCCTAGGCATTCTACTCCTGCTGGTCATCCTTCTGCCCCGCAAAGCTCGGCAGGCCGGGCCCCAGCCCCACCGCTGCCTCACCCTATCCCGGCTCTGCCCCCCTGCCTGGCTCCGCCCCACCCAGGCCTGTCCCACCATGTCCTGGAAAGCAGAAGCTCACAGCTGGAGGTGGAGGCTAGAGACCGAGCCTTCATCCCTGCCTTGGAGGGCAAAGTCAGGTCCTGTGAAATGAGCAGCCAGTGCTGCATGCTGGGTGCTCCAGGGAGGTCAGGGGCGCATGGCCCCGAATCCCAGGAACCAGGTGGAAGCCCCGCTCGCCCAGCCACAGTGACCGGCCTGGATGCTTCATCCCTCTCGGACACTTCCGCCAGTGGTTAGCCCCCCTCCCTCAGACTAGGGAACTGGCCACTCCTTGCATGGACCAGCCCCTGGCCTGACCCCTGGTGTGGCTCCTGGACTGGTCTAGGACCAAGTGCAGCTCACAGCAAAGAGCTCCCTGGCCAGCGCTGGCAGCACGGATGTGCTTAGGGCCCTGGAAGAGTGGGCCCAGGCATGGCTGCACTCAGACTTCACTGGCTGCCATGTGAACTGCTCAGGCAGCCTGAAGTAGGAGGAGTTCAGGGCACTGTGCTGTGAGCTGAGTCTGCAGTCCATAGACACTAGGCCATGGCCCAATGCCTGGACTCCAACTCCGATGGAGCCATCACCTTCCAAGAGTTTGTGAGCTGCTTCCCAAGGGCAGCAGAGTGCCAAGGGCCCAGAACGGGGGTCGAGGTCCAGAACCACAACCAAAACCACCACAGCCTCAACCACGACCACTAGCACCACGACCACCAGCACCACAAGGACGAGGATGAGGACAACGAGGATGAGGACTGGGAAGGTGGCCCGGATGTCCTAGGGAGCCGGGCAAGGCCCGAAGGCCGCTCTTAGTGGGACTTCCAGGGAGGACTGGGGGCAAAGCCAGACTCATTCCCAGGTGTGCAGGTGGTGATGGTGGTGGTGGTGGTGGTGGTGGTGGTGACTTTTGGGGTGTTCAGTCTCAGTCCCTTTCTGGGCCCCTTTCTCCTGCTCACTTGGCTTTTCCCAGGAGAGGCCTGAGGGATCTCCAAGGAGCCAGGTAGCAGGCTGACCCCTGGCAGGGCTGTCGGGATGCAGGGATCTGTAGACCAGGCTCCTGCCCAGGCAGCGAGCCCATTCAGCATCCTCCAGGTAGGCAAGGAAACTTGGTTGTGCTTAGGCTCAGATTGTTCACAAGTGCCCACTACACACAAGGCATTGTACACAGGTGTTCACAATTGCCCAGCACTCACCGGGCCTTGTACACAGGTGTTCACGAGTGACCACCACACTCTGTTCTTAGGAACAGAAGAACTGGCTTATTACACAATAGAATAAAATAACAAATCTCTGTCTATGAGAGAAATAATTGAATACCACATTTCTCATTTAGTTCCCAGGAGGGAAGGGATGCAATCAGGCCAGACTATAAGACATCCAGGGAGGAAAGACAAAGAAAAGTTTCATCTTCATCTGCATCAATCCCTGCCTTGGAGTCAGGTCTCCAGTTGTTAGTTCTACTATTTATTCCCCATCTCCCCCATTTAGTTAATGCTGAGAAGGTTCTTCTGCTTTCTGTTTGGATTTTTAGTTAAAATTGTATTGAGCTCTTTTTGTTATTACTAAAATTGAAAAGATAGTACATTGGCTGATGGTTTGCCTGAGTCTCAGAAAAGGATATTTTGTTCCTATGTGTATCAGGGTGCTTACTACTTACTGGCTTTGCACTCCACACATTTGTAAGGCAGACTTGAGGTTGGACAGGGAAGAGAGGAGTTCCGCCTCCCTCCCAACCTTCAGTCTGGGGAGTACAGGGCTCTGGAACTGCTTCTAGAGAAGGAGCAAGTGACTCATCCTGCCATCAGAGGGCTTGTGTAGAGAAAGTGAGTGTGGCAGTTGATCTTTTCTATTTACAAATGGGGTGAAACCAGTGTCTCCTTCAGGGTGGGAGGAAAATGTAAACATGGCTGCACATTCTGCTCTTTCTTTGAATCATCTTTCAGTGTAACTTGGTCCAGCTAACTAAGAATAATAATACTTTCAAGAATGAAAGCCTGTTCTTGAGGGTTCACTTCTATAATCCTAGCTACTCAGGAGACTAAAACCTGAGAATCTTATTTTAAGCTAGGCTGAAAACAAAAGTCCAGGAAATTCTCATCTTTAATTAAATCCACAAAAAGGTGGAAGAAGAGTTGTGGCTTTGCACAAAATAAGCAAGGGGCAGTGCTGGCACCCAAAAACAACAACAACAAAATCATAAATCAGCTTTAGGAATGAAGTAGTCATACTGTCCATATTTGTGTACATAAGATCTTTCCAAAGTTATTCAGTATAGGAACAGATGGTTAACTTTTAAATGATTATTGAACTTTTTTTTGTTTTTAAAGATCATTCCACCAATCAGGACTTCATATCATTGGTAGAATTATTACTATCATATGCCTTTCCAAACGTTCATAGGTTATTATATTTAATTAGCAGGAGTCTCACCTGGTAGATTTGTCTCCTAAGCCCCACCTTTCATTGTGAGGTTAACAAATACAATATTTGTTTACTGAACTTGTCACAGTAGAAAAGAAGTCCACTTGAGTTGGTTCACCTGAACTTACCATGGCAACCATTGGCTGTTTGGGTAAATTGGATTGCTTTTACCCAGTTTCTTGATGTAGCTGTTGGTCCACCTATCCTTTCAACCAAAAGTTACTAAAAAAAGTCTTTTGTTATTGATAATGTTGTCATTAGTTTTGGAAACTTTAGTGAGTGTCCTATTTATACCAGATACTATCTTAGCTATTCTTGTATGTTCTAGGGGACAAAGATAAGATAAAATTCAGAGTATGGGTGAAACATTTCTCAAAAGTTTCACTAAAGAATATTTAAAGGCAAGAGGGTTATTTGCAGGAAGTTTCGATATTGTGGACCCCTTTAGTAGAAGTTTTTTTCTGTATACAAAACTGGGACCTGATTTTAGAAACCTGTGCTAACTAGGCAGGTGCTCTATCATGCTTTCAGCCCCTTCTTCATTTTTTATTTTATTGTGAAAATAATGTACAAAGGGGTTACAATTACATGGGCAAGATAATGAGTACATTTCTTATCAACATTAGCCCCTTCTTCTTTAGTTTTTTTTTCTTTTTTCTTCAAATACCATCTTGGCATTTATGCCCTGGTGGTTCTGGTATATAATATTCTTTAATCTACCTACTTCAGCTGGGGTGACAGGCCCATGTCATTAAACCTAGCTTTTTATTGGTTGAGAAGAGGTCTCAGGAATTTTTTTGTTGTTGTTCAGATGGGATCTTGAGAGTTTTTTGATCGGACTGGTGGAAATCTTGATTGTCCCTATCTCTACCTACATGCAGCTGGGATACCAGATGTGAGCCACTTCACTGGTCCTTGTAGTTTTACCTTTAACTACTTGTTCATTTTATTAATCATTAAGGGGAGTGTGTGTGTGCGTGTGTGAGTGTGTGTGCATGCGTGCATGCGTGAGCAAGCTCATGCATGTGCATGCATGCACACATATGTGCTAAAACTAGGGCTTAAACTCAAGGCCTGGGTGTTATTCCTTAGCTTTTTTACTCAAGGCTGGCACTCGACCACTAGAGCTGCAGCTCCATTTCTGGCTTATTGCTCTGTAATTGGAAATGAATCTCATGTACTTAATCCTGCCCCAGGTGGATTCAAATAAAATCCTCCAGATCTCATCCTCCTGAGCGCAAAGGATGATAAGCATAATTTTAATGACTGGCAGGGCTTATTTTAATATAAAACATTGTGTCTTCTTCTGAGGGGAAAAGTGTCTGTCTAGGAGAGTGAGCTTTGTGTCTTTGTTCCCCAACCGACACTGTCTTATCAGATAGCTCTCTTCCCCATGCCTGTCCAGTTTGAGAGGAGTGGTTGGTAGATTTAAGATTGTAAAGAGGTAAGAGGTAAAGAATGGTCATTTTGACAGGATTTCCTCTTCAACATTGAATCATAATATTGAATGACTTTGGATTAAATTCTCCAATCTCCAATAACTGTGAGATTATAGAAGAAATAAAATTATGTGGTAAGAGGTTGAAAGTAGCATTTTTGATGTGTGTCAATACATTCTTCAGTTTGGATCTCTTAGGAAGTCAGGGACTGCTTTCCTTAGGTTGGTGAGAGAAGTGGCCTAGAAGGCTTGGGACCTGTCATCTTCCGTTTGGCAGGTGTAGATGGTCTACAAGCTCAGTTTGGGTTTACTACTTCCTGTTGAGATAGAATCAGATTTTCCTTATTCTGTCTGTCTGATGAGACAGAATGCAGGATGGAAGGGGATACCAGTTCAAGAGAAGATCTGGAAATAGGAATTGTGTTCTGGAGGGTGATGTGGGGAGGCAAGAGGGAAAATTTACAATGCAGCTTAGCTCATGTCTGGCTCCTGGGTCTTTGTCTTGGTGAAAGGGAGTTTTGTATATAGTAAGTATTCAGCAGATGTTTGCTGAGTGAATCAAACAGTCTATACTCTTGGATTCACTTCCCAGTTTATATAATAAACCAAATATCCTTGAGATTTGTGCATAAAAAACAAGGAGTTTTATGAAGAATTTATTTTTCAATGACAGAATGAATAAGGAGAAGTAGACAAAAGGAGGACTTGAAGATATTGGCCCTTGACGATGATCTTTATACTTTCTGAGCTGGAAAAATATCTTTAGCAATTTCTAATCTTTAGAAAATTCTTCTAGAATGGTAAAATGTGTCAGGTCTATTCAAAATGCAGGTAACCGTCAGGACAACATTTTTCTGGACATGCTTTTAATTCTTTCTGTCTGTTTGTTGTAAAGACTTCAGAGGACAGCCTTTTGATCAACTCAAAGAAGTTAGATTTAGATAGCCTCTTTATGTCTTCTAACTCGCCTAATTTCCACTAGCCCTGAACTACATCCTAAGCACTGGAGAAAATACACCTAATCAACTAATCAGCCAGTCAGCCAGCCAGCCAGTCAACAGGTCAGCCAACCAATCAACCAACAAATAAATTTCATTGAGAAAAACCAATACTATGCATGTGCAAACTGTACATATTGGAAATGAATGTATCTCAGTCTAACTCGGCCAATAGAAGTGATCTCTAAACTCAAAGGGAAAGGCTTAACAATTGTAAATCAGTTCTACTCAGTTGTGATGGCTTGAAAAAACAAAGTGGCAGAAGCTAAGTTTCCTTAGTGGTCAGGGTTTCTTAGTATTTCTTCTTCTCGGTTTCCTTGTTAGGCTTTTCCAATGTGGAAAGGACTGAAAGAGCACTTCTTTGGTAATCACTTTCTGTGTAGTCTCTTCTCTTCTCTTCTTTGGCTGCCTTAATTTACATGATTTTGCAAAATGGTAACAGAAAAGAGAGATGGAGGCCAAAGAAGACATGAACCCAACAAGGAATAACAGAAGGAGGGGCTGCGTCGTGAGAGGGAGCCAAAGACTGATGAGCAGAGAGTTGGAGGGAAAGAGAGACAGGCTCATTGATTCCATCTTGTCTCAGTTTCCCCCATCTTCCACCTAGTGAGCTTTTGGCTTTGACCCATCTTGAGATGATAGAAACAAATATACTTTTCTCTCTTTGGTCTCAGCTCTTCTCTTCCACAGGTGAGTATTTCAGCATTCAGAGTGTGGTTGTAGAGTTAAAAGACAAATGTACATTTTAATGCACATGTGCTGTAATACTTGATTCTCTCCCAAGGAGATATTTATTCCAGCCTTGAATCCCAAGGGTGTGTTGCACTACAGTCCTGGGTGAGGTTTAAGGGTAGTTTTGATAATGGGTTTAACATCAGTTTTCTAGAGGTATCTGTGTCTTTTCTGGATCTGAACCATGAACCAGTGTTCTACCCTCACCTTTACATTTCTGCCGATGTCTATATCTGTCTATAAATATCTGTATCTGTATCTTTAGATACATACCTATCCATAGATAACTATATGTAGGTATATACAGATATAGACATAGGTAAATATAGACATAGATAGGTAGATAGATATAGACACAGGCAGAAATATATATGTATATATATATATATATATTTCTTTGATCTTTTAAACTATTGCTGTTCTTACTCCATTTAATATATATTCCACTATAATCATGTATATAATTGCCCTGCTGAATGAGAGAAGCAGTGTGTTAAAAACCACAGCTCCACTTTTAACCTTTTGGCTTCCTGGCGCCTTTTCACTATGTGCATAACTTAGATTTTATTGTGTGAACTTGCTGGTAGTAGTCATATTGGATTCTAATATTTGAATACAATCTGTTCTGGCTGTATATGGAAGGTGGCCTATTCTTACCCTCAGATCTCACTGTCCAGAGGTTTATTCTCAGAATTTGAAAAGAGATGATTTATTTTGTTCTTACAGTTTAGTCAAAAAGGAAATAAGCTCCCAGGCACAGGTGGCTCACGCCTGTAATCCTAGCTACTCAGGAGGATGAGATCTGAGGATGACGGTTCAAAGCCAGCCAGGGCAAGGAAGTCCATGAGAACCACTAGAGAACCAGAAGTTGTGCTATGGGTCATGTGGTAGAGTGCTCACCTTGAGGTGAAGAGTACAGGAACAGTGCCCAGGCCCAGAGTTTAATCCCTATGAACACGAACAACAAAACAGGAAATGAGCTTTAAACTAAGTGTCTTTGATACTATAAGAACTACAGACACTTATCTAGGTTTTGTTTTAACATGAACTTTTCTCCAAAATTATACCTCAAATTCATGGTCCTACTAGTCTTCTCATTTTAAGCATTTAACATCTTTACTATAATCATCCTTTTAGCCTGGATTACTTCAACTTTTCCATCACCTCCATCCTGCTGTCCTGCTTTGAATAGACAGGTGGATGGATGAAAGGTGCATTTTTTCCCCATCAGTTGTAGGGCTTGAACTCAGGACCTGGGTGCTGTCCTCCAGCAATTTTTGCCCAAGGCTAGCACTCTACCACTATGAGCCACAACTCCCTTTCTGATTTTCTGGTGGCTAGTTTAAGATAAGAGTCTCATGGACTTTCCTGCTCATGCTAGCTTGTAACTGTGATACTCAGATCTCAGCCTCTTGAGTAGCTAGGATTACATATGTGAACCTCCAGTGCCTGGCTTGAAAGACTGGAGATGTATTTCCTCTTTCTAGCATTAGAGTATAGATAAAATCGTCATCACTGCATCACACATAACTGTAAAATACAGGTGGCACTTGGATGCAGGATGTATTTGGAATGAAGAAATGGTATGAGATAACTTATCCTGGGTTCAGACTGCTTCCTTCCACTGTACTAACTTTGCATCATGTAACAAAGTGGAAAGTAAACACGAACTCCCAAAGGAAAATGCTGCTGGTGAAATCTCTCTATGATGTTTAACATTTCCTTTGAATCATTTTCTTGAACAAATTCATTGCTTCATCTTGTAAGCATTAAGGATCTTCTAAGTGAAAATTTATTATAATCTCTCAATTATAAAAGGAGAAAAGCTAATTTTAACTCTTGTCAATTTGCCCTTATAAAAACAAGATAGCTGAATCCATACTACCAACAGAGTTCTCTAATTCTTTTTCTGGTTCACTATTTTTTTTTTTGGTCTGCCGTGGGGCTTGAACTCTGGGCCTGGGTGCTGTCCCTGCACTCTTCAGCTCAAGGTGAGTGCTTTACAACTTGAAGCACAGTGCCACTTCCTGTTTTCTGGTGGTTTAATAAAGATAAGAGTCTCATGGAATGTTCCTGCCGGGGCTGTCTTTGAACTTTGATCCTCATGAACCCTGACCCTCAGATGTCAGCCTCCTGAGTAGCTAGGATGATAGGCGTGAGCCATCGGCGCCCAGCCTGATTCACTACTGACATTGTCTTTGACATAGAACTCAACGTAGACCTGACATTGACTTCAACCTTTTTAAATATCCAGTAGTCCCTGGTACCTGAAAGACCTAGGATGCAGAGTAACAACCAGAACAGTGATGTTCTTGCATAACAGAGCTTGGATACTCTTGGACACATCTCAGTCTATTCTCAAACGAGTCATCAAAGACACTTCAGGGTGCTTACTTTTGTGTTGGAGGGTTTTTGTTTTGATAACAATCTAAGACAAATTAGTAAAAGCACATCTTTAGAAGAGCACAAAGGGTTGAAATTTTTGTGGTATCCATAGGAAAGTGATGAGAGGAATGGGTTTTGTCTGTGGCAGTGTGCTTGAGAAAGCCACCTGCAAATTCCCAGTACCATCTTGACATTGCCCCGGTTAATTTCATTTGAGTAAAATTGTATCTTCTGTCAGGTTAGCTGGACACTGTTAATTCTGACTGCACTGATTTTTTAAATATTGGCTATACGGCATAAAGATTTTGTATTGGTTATTTGTTCATTGAGAAGAAATGTGATAGAAAAATAAGCCAACTCTGGAACTTTAGGAAATACTTCCTTTCATAAGTTCTACATGTTAATCAGGGATATGAGATATTTTCCTAAAGGGATTTGAAGTCTTCAAAACTGTATAGATTTGATATTGATCTATTTTTTGTCCATCTGGATCATCTCCATAAATTAAATTGTGGAAGATGTTCATATTCAGCTACTAAATGATAAACAAAGTATCGCTTCTCTTCCCCCAAGAAAGAAACTCTTGTTTCATTTGCTAGTTTTTAATCATTCATTCATTCATCCATTCATTTCCTTACTTAAATCTGTGTGTGTGTGTGTGTGTGTGTGTGTGTGTGTGTGTGTGTCTGTATGTATGTGTGTATCTACTATGAACCTGGTATTGTACCACACACTGAGTCCTTTAAAACAATATCCTGTGAAAGGTCAAAAATTGAGTGGGGTGCTGGTGGCTCATGCCTGTATTCCTAGTTACTCAGGAGGTTGAGATCTGAGGTTTGTGGTTTGAAGCCAACCTGGGCAGAAAAGTCCATGATACTCTTGTCTCCAATTAATCACAGAAAAGCCAGAGTGGTGCTATAGCTCAAGTGGTAGAATGCAAAAAGCTTAAGGACAGTGCCCAGGCCCAGAGTTCAATGCCTAGGAAGGGTGGAGGAAAAACAAGAAAAAGAAAAAAAGAAAAATTGCCTAGAAATATTTTCTCTATCCAGAAGGTGAAAACACCAGCAATGTTGTCAAGTGGAGGGAATGGCTTGGCCCAGAACTTACTTGTGATGAAGAATCAGGCCAGATGCTGATTTTAGAGTGTGTTTCTCCCTATGAAAGAGAAGTGACATCTTCTCTCTTCTGTGAACCAGCCACCATTCCCTATCGTCTTGTGGTGGCAGAATAGTTCCCTTGAGAGGATTTCACCATGTGTGGGCTGCATTTGGTGAAGTGGAGCTGGATGGGGCTTATGGACCTGGAGGCTAGGGATAATTGCCCTTTACCTATGCGAGGAAGAATCTTCAACTCAATATTCTTCTGCTACTTCTCAGCTCAGGAGAGCCTGCTGCCCTGCAGGAGATAAAAGCACTGCTTTCAACGATGTCTGATTTTAAGGGGGAGGGCATTTCTAAGTTTATATATGCAGTGAAAGTCCAGTGAAGTGGCTAGGAAAGGGCATTTTTGCCACCACCAATTCCTACCTGTGAGTATGTGCTGTGGACTCACATGTCAGGGATGGTCCCCTTTTCAAGATCTCTATTGATCTGAGCTTCTAGTTCCAGCCTGACTTAGAACTTGAGTGGGGTTGCTTTCCTCTTACCTGGGAGGGGTTAAGACTTTTTACTTAACGACTTTCTGTGTCTTCGCTATTATTTTTTTCTTGCGTATTGTCTGACTTTGCAGAATTACTTTGACCAAGCTCAAAAACTGTTGTCCAATATTTTCTGCTCTAGGTTTTGCTGCCTTACTTAATAGGTCCATCTTTGGGAAGCCAGCCTGAGTAAAAGTACATGACTCTTTCTGTAGAATAAACTAAAATAAAAAGGGAAAGGATCAGGGGTTAGCAAGTGATAGCACACTATATCTAAGCATTGAGCTCTCCATCCTGGAATATGAACACACTGGCAAAAGAATAGTTTTGTGGTTGGTTGCCAGGATCTCCAGGCAAAAGCTTTGTTTCCAGGGCAGAAGGCTCCTGGGAGGCTGGGGCAATATTCATTAAGGCTGACCTGGGCAGCAATGGCAGACGGTTTTTTCATACATGATACGTTTATCTGTAATTCATAACTTCTGTACCCAAGAGTTGCAATCTCCTCTGGATTGAGGTGGAATAATTCCATAACCACCAGCTCATGTTTGTTTAGGAAAGGAATGTTTTAGGATCTTCCTGTGTCATATTCTTTGACAGAGACACCATTTGCTAGCATGAGTCCTTGGGATGCAGAATACTTTTCTTATATTCCTCAGAGATCTGTTGGCCTAGTACCTGCTTCCCACTGTGGCTTGGTTAGATGGATATGCAAATGAAGGAAGGAAGGAAGAAAGGAAGGAAGGAAGGAAAGAAGGAAGGAAGGAAGGAAGAAATCACAGTGCTGGAAGCTCTCTTCTAATATAATAGATGCATTCAGGGAAAAGTAATATTCTGCAAGCACACAGCAGAGGAAAAAAGCACAGACCTCTCAGTGTATGTATAATTCTCTAACCATAAGACTCAAACAGAGATAATCCAGATGAAATACAGCACCATAAGGAAGTCATGTAAGATTGTTCACATAGAGGAAAAAACAGTCTGAAATATCTGTAGATGATTGACTAAGTGATAATAAATAGGTTTGTTTTCCTGAGGTGAAGCGAGCTTGAGAGAAAGTGGTGTGTGTTTTATGGCTGCTTAGTTATGGTGACAAGGACAACATATACAAAGATAGGAGAGAACACAGAGAAAACAAGTGGACAGTCTGTGCCTGGAGGGAAAGCATGGCACTAATTCTGCTTCTTACTTACAGAGTGCCGGAGCCTGCCGACAATGAAAGGGAATCCTGAATTAGGGGGTGAGGATTCGGAAAAATAAAGACATAAGACAAAAGATGGGGTTGGGAGGTCTGCAGCTCAAGACTGCAGCACTGTTTATGTTTAACTTTCGCTAATATATACTATTAGAAGTCAAGAGGTAACATAAGGTTACAATAGTCCAGAAAAACAAGGAAAATTTAAGTAAAAACAGAGTGCAGTAAAAACAAGACAAGGTCAACTGGTAGAAAGTAAAACAAACTGCAGACATAGCAAAGCAATCCCAGTCACGTGGTGTTTTTTAAGTAAGCCAGTTTCTTGTACATGCCCCACGTTGAGTACTTTAAACTTTACTGTCAGCTCCCAACATCTCCCCCATCTTTGTTTAAAGAAGTGAACTCGCCTGTCTTAGGTTGGGTGGATCACCTTGTCTGCCTTGCCCATCATCGGGAACTTCTTCAGAGCGAAGCTGAAGGCCCTGTCATAGGTTGGTCAGACTGGTACCCCCTCTTACCCTTCTCTGGCTGCAGTTCCTTTCAGGGAGAATTCATTTATATGGAGCTTGATCTTATATAGCTGGCTGGCTAAACTCATAAATGAATTTTGCAGTGTCCGTATAATACAAGGAGGGCATAGAAAAACCACCAGCAAAAGCACTCCCAGGCCAAGCAATGACATTAGCAATCCTTTAACATAAGTCAGGGAACAGATATAGCGTTGAAATTATTTAAACAGTTTTGTAGCAGTTTTTGCCACATTAGAGTCCAGAGGTAGGGCTTGTTTTAATCTGGCTATTTGTCTGTGGAGTTGAAAAAGATCTAAAGATAAGTTATTATGGTGCCAAATACCGTTGAGATGTGATACAACTTTTTCCCATGAGTAATTTGATTCATTATATATGTGAGGGGTCACACAAATAAAATCAAACTTGGCATGAAAGCACACTCGCTGTAAAGTTTGCAGAGCACAGACTTGTTCTCCTAAAGATAATACTAACTCATACAGTGCTTCTAGTTTTTGTTCTACCTTGTCATAAACCCGGCCTTGAAAGTATAGAGCCTGTGTAGTATTATGAGCAAGCTGATTAAGATAATGGGCAGTTTGTACTTTTTGTGTTAGCACCACAGCAGCTGCTGCTGTGGAGGCAGCTATCGAAATAAAGGTCAAAACATCAGCTACAAGTAGCCCAACAAATTGACAAGGGCACATTAGTTCTTTCAATTGTCTTAACACCTGAATGCCAGAATCTTCATACCAAGTTTCAGAAATATTTACAGGAAGCATAACAAAAGATCGTTTTCTAACAATAAGTATGGATTAAGTTATGCTGCTATATGAGCAATTAGTAAAAGAAAAATTAGAGCAGGTAACAATAAATAATTAGCTCCTACAGAAATATTAAACGGTCCATACATAATGACATAGGGTGGTGATACACAACTCATAAATATTTTTTAAAGGATTAATTGGGCCAGGTTATGTTATTGAGTGCAGCCACCAGCATCCAAACATGATGTTGAGCATGCCCATTCATCCACCACAGTCCAAGATTGTATTTATTAGTAAGATTAGCTCCAGACCAGTCCATTAGTTGAGAGTTAGTTCCAGAAATATTGGTAACAAATGGCTGTACATGCCTGTACCTTATTGGATGAGGCTATCCTGTAGATACTACTATTTGTGAAGAATTAATGCAATGGGGTATCATATAGGATGGAGTAGAATTTGAGTGAACTGGGTGCCCAGTTGGTAAAGATGCCATCTGTATATTGCACATTTGATTTTTGTCCGGGATCTAAATTTTGTGAGTCACGGATAGCATTATAATACAGCCTGGAATGGAGCCTTTAGAGCTGGTGATAAAGCAAAAAGGAGTTCCAATGTGTGAGGCTGAGATATCTCCCATCTTGGTGTGCTGGATGAAGGGATCGGGGGCTGTACTGTATGCTGATCTATTGACGTGAATGAGTACTTCAACTCCCTCCCAAGTTGTAGGGTGCACAATCGGGGGATCCGGAATGTAAGCCCAATGTGTCAGCTTTTGTGTCATCTGAATGAGCCTCCACAATCCTAACGCAATGCTCAGGCAACTAGTGGGATTTATTTTCTTCCTGCGAAAAAACCAAACATGTCCTCGACCCCATGTTAAAACCGGATCGGGTCCAAGCCAATCACCTGTTAAAGGATCCTTCCACTTAACTTGGGCAAAAGCTCTTTGCTCTTTTTTCCCCAAAACCGCTGTGCTGTGAAATTTCATTATAATCTAAACTTTAAAAATTTAGTACAAATAAAACATGAGAAGAATATTAACAGGAGAGAAGGGGTATAATTCCCCACATTTTAATTTAAAAATTTGGTGTTTGAGCAAACCATTAGCTCGTTCAACAATTCCTTGACCTTGAGGATTATAGGGAATACCTGTAGAGTGAATAATCTGGTAAGATTTACAAACATTTTGAAAAGCTTGTCTGACATATCCCGGACCATTATCAGTTTTAATATGTAAAGAAGTCCCATAGTGGCAAAGCTGTGTAGGGAATGAGCAATACAATGTTTGTTAGTCTCCCCAGCAAGAGGAATAGCCATAATAAAATTAGAGTAGGTATATGGTAACATGGACAAAGCGAAGCCATCCAAAAGATTGAATCAGGCAGGAATTTAATCTACTTTTTCCATGGTGGAGGTGTTCAGGGTAATGATGAAGATTTCTTCCAGGTGACTGTCAGGCTGTAGCAGCAGCAGCCACAGCAGCAGGGCCTCTCAGTGGCTCCAAGAGACACCAGCACACCTCGTGCTGGGCTGTAAATTTCTACACAGACTGGTTAAGGATACAAGTAATACATAGGCTTGGCAGGCTATGGTCCCACTAGTTTATAAGACTATTTAGACAATAGCCCAGGACAATTTACCAAGATGACAACTTTTTTAACTAGATAGTTCTTTTAGTAGGGCTGATTTTCTAGGCAGATATAGAGGGCTCAGGCCTGTACTACTATTTTCCATGCCCTTTTCTTCTGTCTATTTTGCCACATTTTTTTTTTGACTCTGGTCCCTTGTTCTAAAAAGGGGATGATGGGCGAAGATTCATCTTCTGTAACTTCTTCACGCTGACTCAGGGGTGTTGATCCTACCTAGGCAGGAACCTATAACTTTATTCTATCTTACGAAGAGGTTACCAGGATTAGATGTCCTTAAGAACAATATTTTAACTTTTGACAAATGTACAGACTTTTTTTTCCAGCTACAGCAGTGTAGCTTGTTTAGCACTCTGGTTTGCAAAAGCATCTTTAGGAATGTAACCTTTAGTGACCCTAACAATGCCTAAGTCACGTGTCCAAGCCTTTAGACTAATGTTAATAGAAACACACTCTCATGTTTACAATTTTTTTTTCTTGAACAGATAGATTTCATGTAGCTGGAGTTAGTACAAAAGTTACTGCCAAGCGTTTCCGGGAAGATGGCGGAGGAGAAGCTGGAATCTGAACAAGCTCTTGCATAGAAAGCAGTTTTAGAGTTCCAGTGAACAGTCCTAAGCCAGAGAATCACACCAAGTGTGCCATCCCAGGACAGAGAGTTAGACAAGTGAGGGGAAGCCAAGGCAAAAAGACACATCTGAGCGCCTGCCAGCTGCCGCCGCGGTGGCGGCAGGGTCGTGGCTGAGTCCGCAGCCCGGGCCATAACTGAGCACTCACACAGAGAGTCCGGGACGAAGGAGCCAGACGCAGCGGGCGAGCAGATTCTACTCAACACCAGCAAGAACCGACAAGGAGCAGACATCTTCATCCTGCAGTTTGCAGACCAGAGACGACCCAGGATCCAAGACTCGACGTGAGTAGAAGCCCGACGTCCTCACTCATTCTCAGGGAGCAGAGGAGGAAAGGCCACCCCTCCCCCCCCCCAGCACCAGTGATCTCCATCTTGGATACCGACAAAGCTCGGAGGAGCTGCCAGCTCCAACCCAGGCCTTGGAATAAAATGAGTCATTTAGCAGGTCACAAGAACTTAATGGCAAAGTGACCTGCCAGACTTGGCTCCACCCAGGAAAAAGTCACCCAGCTCAGGCACCAGCCATTGGAGTGGCTTTCCTCACTGGGTAACCTGAGCTAGAGGCTGCCCCTCCCTGTAGCAGCCTCCACAATCAATTGAAAAACAGAAACCCTGAGAATGGCTCCAGGCTGGGCTCTGTGAGTTTTTTTTTTTTCACAAAATAGCCCCAGGAAAAAGCTACTGATGGTTGAAAGGCCTCAACTCTACCCAGAACCTAGCCTCACCACTGCATCCCCCTCTTTTGTGATTCTCAAAGCAGATCCCCCTCCCAGTAAACTAATCTGGGAGGGGGATCTCAAAATCTTGGGTAAAGCAGAGCATTTTTCTGCCTGTTCGAACTGACTTAAGGAACCAATCAAGCCACAGGACCTCAAGCTGACCAGAGACTCCAACAAGAGGCTGGTTACAGACAAAAGGGAGATACAGGATTCTTCCCACCCCTCCCAAAAAAAATCAAAAAAAAAAGTCAAAGAACTTTTTTTTTCTTCCTCTTCTTTTCTTTTTTTTTTTTTTCTTTTTTTCTTTTTTTTGGTACTTTATATATATATAATTTTTTTTCCTTTTCTAAAAATTTTATCAATCTTTAATTTTTGCCTTTTTTGAAAAAATAATTGTTTTCCAGTAACTTTTTTTTCCTCTTATAATTTTTATTTTAGGAACACATAAATGTGCGTTTTCCTTTCTTTTCATGTCTTCTTTCTCTTTTTCTTTCTTTCTTAACTATCTTTTTGTTTTTTTGTCTAGCTCTACTGAACTTCTGATCTTTTTTCTCCCTTTCTAATCATTTTCACCTTTTCTTCTCTTTTGATCCTCTTTATGTGACTTAACTCTTGTCCTGCACATCCTCAGATAAACCCGTAGTTAACTAGTAGACTGTATCCCCCATTGTGTACAAACTTAATCCACAAATTTATTACTCAATTCAAAACCTCTGAGACTTAAATTCCTTAATAGCAGTACTACCTCTTTATACCTATATAATATTTTAAGCATTTTTTTAAGTTTTTCACTTCTCCTCTATGTCCCTACCCTTCTATTAATATATTAACATTCCTCTCTAAATAGATGGTCTTTTAATCTCCATAATAATATTAATTTTTACGTTTCTATTTTTTTCTGGTCTCTTTTCATTTCCCATTCCCATTCTTCTTTTTCTCTCTCTCTCTACATGCATCCTACCCAACCTATTTCCTGCAAGAAGAGCCTGGAATGATGTATGCCAAGCCCTAAAAACAAACAACTATCAACCAAGAATACTGTACCCAGCTAAACTCTCCTTCATAACTGAAGGCCAAATAAAAACCTTCCATAGCAAAGAAAAATTGAAACAATACATCTCCACCAAACCAGCCCTACAAAAGATTCTTAAAGATGTCCTACACATAGAAAACCAACAAGACCACAATAAAGGCCAAGAAACTGCACCCAAACTGAAAATCCAAGAACCATAGGAAGAACCCAGTTTTTTTTTTTTTTTTTTTGGGTCCGGTCGTGGGGCCTGAACTCTGGGCCTGGGTGCTGTCCCTCAGCTCTTCAGCTCAAGGCTAGCGCTCTACCACTTGAGCCACAGCACCACTTCCGGCTTTTTTCTTTTTGCTTATGTGGTGCTGAGGAATTGAACCCAGGGCCTCGAGCATGCAGGGCAAGTGCTCTACCACTGAGCCACCTTCCCAGCCCGGAAGAACCCAGTTTTGCAGCCCCCTAGAAGGTGGATAACATGGCAGGAACTCCCAAATACCTCTCAGTCCTATCTCTTAAAGTTAACGGACTGAACTCTCCAATTAAGCGACATAGACTGTCTAGTTGGATTAAAAAACAAGACCCTTCTATCTGCTGCCTGCAGGAGTCACATCTTGCCCGTAAAAACAAACACATTTTCAAAGTTAAAGGCTGGAACAAAATCTATCAAGCAAACGGCCCCCATAAACAGGCGGGAGTTGCAATCCTAATATCAGATAAAATAGACTTCAAATTAAAAATCGTGAGAAAAGATAAAGAAGGTCGCTACATACTAATTAAAGGATCCCTCCTTCAAGAGGATATTACAATTATAAATATATATTCACCAAACAATGGAGCACCCAAATTTATCAAAGAAACACTACTTTCCCTGAAATCCCATATAGATCCAAAGACATTAATTGTTGGGGATTTTAACACACCACTCTACCCACTAGATAGATCAACTCGGCAAAAACTCAACAGAGAAATCTCAGATCTAAACAGCTGCATAGATCAACTAGACTTAACAGGCATCTACCGAACATTTCACCCAGCAGCATCAGAATACAAGTTTTTCTTAGCAGCACATGGAACGTTTTCCAAAATAGACCACATTTTAGTCCACAAAGCAAACTTGTCTAAATTCAGAAACATTGAAGTTATACCTTGCATTCTCTCTGACCACAAGGGAATAAAATTATAACTCAACAGCAAAAGCCACCAAAGAAAGTCCGGCATCACATGGAGGCTGAACAACACACTGCTGAATCATGAGTGGGTCATGGAAGAGATTAGAAAGGAAATTCAAATGTTCTTGCTATTCAACAAAAATGAACACACAAATTACCAGCTCCTCTGGGACACAGCAAAGGCAGTACTCAGAGGCAAGTTTATAGCTCTGAGCTCCTACATCAACACATTGGAGAGATCTGAAACTAACAATATAATGACACATCTAAACCTCCTTGAAAAAGAGAAGCAATATAAACCCCAATCCAGTAGACGGAAAGAAATAATTAAAATTAAATCAGAATTAAATGAATTAGAATCCAAAAAAAACTATAGAAAGAATCAACAAAACAAAGAGTTGGTTTTTTGAAAAACTTAACAAAATTGACAGACCCTTAGCAAATCTTATCAGAAAAAGAAGAGAACACACCCAAATTAATAAACTCAGAGATGAGAATGGAAACATCACCACGGAAACAACCAAGATTCAGAACATTATAAGGGAATACTTTCAAAACTTTATGCTAATAAGTTTGAGAACTTGACAGAAATGGACCTCTTCCTAGCAAATATTGACATGCCAAAACTAAACCAAGATGAGTTAAACTATCTTACCAGGCCCATATCAAGCACTGAAATAGAAACAGCAATAAGAGACCTCCCAGCTAAGAAAAGTCCAGGACCAGATGGTTTTACAGCGGAATTTTACAAAGCCTTCAAAGCAGAGCTCATACCAATACTCCTCCAACTCTTCAATGAAATTGAAAGAGAAAGCTCATTACCGAACACATTCTATGAAGCCATCATAACCCTCATCCCAAAACCAGGCAGGGCCTCATCAAAGAAAGAGAACTATAGACCCATTTCTTTGATGAACATTGATGCAAAACTTCTCAACAAAATTTTGGCCAATCGACTTCAACAATTCTTCCAAAAAATCATACACCATGATCAAACAGGATTCATTTCAGGGATGCAAAGCTGGTTCAATATAAGCAAATCAATTAATATTATTCATCACATCAACAGGAGCAAGAATAAGAACCACATGGGTATCTCAATAGATGCATAAAAAGCATTCGACAAGATCCAACACCCCTTCATGATGAAGGTTTTGGAAAAATTAGGAATCCATGGAACATTCCTCAATACAATAAAGGCTGTATATGACAAACCTACAGCCAGCATTATACTCAATGGTGAAAAACTAAAGCCATTTCCTCTTAACTCAGGAACAAGACAAGGATGCCCACTCTCTCCACTTCTCTTCAATCTAGTATTAGAATGCCTAGCTACAGCAATAAGACAAGATGCAGACATAAAGGGGATCCAAATAGGGAAAGAAGAAATAAAACTCTCCCTCTTTGCAGATGACATGATCCTGTACTTAAAAAATCCAATAGACTCCACTCCCAAACTACTCAAGCTGATTCAAAACTTTGGCAAAGTAGCAGGTTATAAAATTAACCCCCCAAAATCAATGGCTTTTCTGTATGCCAACAATGAGAAAAGTGTGGCTGAAATTAGGAAAGCAACTCCATTTGTAATAGCCCCACAAAAAATAAAATAACTAGGAATTAACTTAACTGAAGAAGTGAAGGACCTCTATGATGAAAACTTTAAAATCTTGAAAAAGAAATCAACACAGAACTTAAAAAATGGCAAAACCTCCCATGCTCCTGGATTGGCAAGATTAACATCGTGAAAATGGCAATACTTCCCAAGGCTATCTACAAATTCAACACAATACCTATCAAAATTCCAAACTCATTCTTCAAGGAAATAGAAGAGGCAATCCAAAAATTCATATGGAACAATAAAAGACCCAGAATAGCAAATACACTCCTCACCGGAAAGAACACTGCTGGAGGAATATTAATACCAAATTTCAAACTATACTATAAAGCCATAGTAAGCAAAACAGCTTGGTATTGGCATAAGAACAGACCTCAGGACCAATGGAATAGAATTGAAAACCTAGAAATGAACCTACAGACCTATAGCCATCTAATCTTCGATAAGGGAGCTAAAACAATAGAATGGAACAAAGACAGCCTCTTCAGTAAATGGTGCTGGCAAAATTGGTTAACTACATGTAGAAATCTAAAGCTAGATCCTTATATATCACCCTGCACCAGAATCAACTCCAAATGGATAAAAGACCTTGAAGTCAAAGCAGACACATTGAAAACATTACAGGATGGAATAGGAGAAACCCTAGGTCTCCTTGGCGCTGCCCGAAATTTTCTTAATAGAGACCCAGAAACACAAAAAATCAAACAAAGGTTGGACAAATGGAATTGCATAAAGTTGCAGAGCTTCTGCAGGGCAAATGACATAGCTAGCAAGATCAATAGAAAGCCCACGGATTGGGAGAAAATCTTTACTAGCCATACAACACACAAGGGTCTCATATTTAAAATATACTTGGAACTCAAAATATTAAACCCCCCAACAACAAATCCTCAAAGAATCAACTGCCCAATAAATAAGTGGGCGAAACTCTTAAAGAGAAACTACTCTGAAGAAGAAAGAAGGATGGCCAATAGACACATGAAGAAATGTTCAACATCCCTAGCCATAAAAGAAATGCAAATCAAAACAACATTGAGATATCACCTCACCCCAGTTAGAACGGCAAAAATCAAGAACTCTAACAACAACAGATGCTGGAGGGGATGTGGACAGAAAGGAACCTTACTTCATTGTTGGTGGGAATGTACACTTGTTCAACCACTTTGGAAAGCAGTATGGAGGTTCCTCAAAAGACTTCACATAGAACTCCCCTATGACTCAGCAATCCCACTTTTGGGCATTTACCCAAATGTTTACAAACAAGACCACACTAAAGCTACCAGCACAACAATGTTTATTGCAGCATTATTTACCATAGCTAAGATATGGCACCAACCCAGATGCCCCTCAGTAGATGAATGGATCAAGAAAATGTGGTATATGTACACAATGGAATTCTATGCCTCCATCAGAAAGAATGACATTGCCCCATTTGTTAGGAAATGGAAAAACTTGGAAAAAATTATATTAAGTGAAGTAAGCCAGGCCCAAAGAAACATAGATCCCATGGTTTCCCTTATTTGCAATATCTAGTATATGTATGAGTCAAGCGGAAAAGGTCAGATAATGTGATGTCAGGAAAATGAACCCTTAGATATGTATTTTAATGTTTTTTTTCTTTCATGCATATGTTTCTAACGCATTTATAAGATTATCTCTTTGTTGCTTTGTATGTCCCTCCCCCACATTATAACCCCTGCTTTCACTATACTTGATGTCAGTATAACTTGAGGAGGAGATGGGGAAAAACCAGTTGTTTAAGGATACAGGTGGACCTGTTGCATCAATGAGAAGTACAAGTTGTCATGTCCAAAACGAACTTTACAACGTATGTGGGGGGGGGAAGGGGGGAAGGAGCAGGATTGTAATTGGGATTCGGGGGGATGGGGGAGGCTGGGAAGGGACGTGAAGGGTAAACAAATGGAGGAGGCTGCAATGCTTGGTAAGAAATGTACGCATTATCCTGCCCATGTAATTGTAACCCCTCTGTACAGTATGTTCACAAATAAAATAAAATAAAATAAATTTTTTTAAAAAAAGTTACTGCCAGGGCTAGGAAGGTGGCTCAGTGGTTGAGCGCTTGCCTTGCATGCCTGAGGCCCTGGGTTCGATTCCTCAGCACCACATAAGCAAAAAGAAAAAAGCCAGAAGTGGTGCTGTGGCTCAAGTGGTAGAGCGCTAGCCTTGAGCTGAAGAGCTGAGGGACAGTGCCCAGGCCCAGAGTTCAGGCCCCACAACTGGACCAAAAAAAAAAAAAAAAAAAAAAAAAAAAAAAAAAAAAAAAGTTACTGCCAATTAGGGCTTTTGGCACATATAGGAGTTGGGATTTAAACCATCCCCCACATTTTATAACTTTAGCTTTTTAGTACTATCACAGATTACTAACAAGTTTCTGTCCCTACAAGGTAGATAGTCATGGACATTAGGCATGCTTAAAAACTATCTTTCCATGACCTCCTGGCTTTGACCAATTTTTGAAGGGCCATGCACACATGCTTCAAGATCTGACATTTTTGCCATCCAAGCAGTGGCTTACTGCCTCTGGATGTTCCTCCATTGCTCTTGTCCCAGGAATGTCTTCTCTACATTGGAATAAATGCCTCTTCTGCATTTCCCTTAGCTGGTCACTGGACTTGAACTCGGGGCCTGAGTGCTCTCTCTCAGCTCTACAGCTCAAGGCTAGCACTCTGTCACTTTGAGTCCCAAAGCAATTCTGCTAGCTCTTTCAGCACTCTGCTGGCTGAGTAGAGGTTACAGTCTCACAAGGACCTTTTTTTGCCCAGGCTGGCTTTGAACTACTTTGTAGATCAATGAGTCTTATAAAAGGCCACTTTACTACAATTAAAAGCAACAAGGTGGTCAACATAGAAGTAGCTTTTAAGCATGCTCTTACCTGAAACTTATTAAGAGCCAAAGTTATATCTGACAAACTTGTAAGAATCCTCTGTGCTTTGCCCTGGGCTTGCTGGAAACTTAAAAAACATATAAGAGCGAACTGGAATAGCAATTATTTTGGTAATCCTAATTTTTCCATTTTAAGACAAATGTTAAGAACAATTTACTTTTAAACTTTATATCCAGAAATCCATTTCTAATATTTAAGCCACCTACTAATTTCTTTAATTATTTTATATTTGAGTTTTTAACTTACATTAAAAAATCCCTTAAAATCTCTAGGCCAAGTGTCACTCATTGTCTCTTGGCTGCTTCTTTTAAAACACATACACATTCAAACTTTTAAACTGAAATGACAATTTTTTCTTAATGTAAGAATTACAATCACCATCACTGTACAAATAAGCTAAACTTAACACCTTTATGACTTTTAAAAACATATCCTAATTGTAAAACATCATTGAACGCAAGTCACATTATACAAATACATTTTTAACACTCTTTTTAAGTCCAAGGGGTCAGTTTTAGCAATACTAATCAGATCATCACATCACTAATTTTTACCATCATGTTTCTGGTATTTATCTGTAGAGAAAAAGGACAGAATAAAGATGGGCCACTTGGCCCGTCTGTGGAATGGGAACGCACCTAATCTCACTCTTTAGGGTAAAATGAACTGCGTTTGTGCCAGCTTGTCCTCTTTTACGATGTGTGGAATCCTCCCATGGCCCGTCCCACCATGTGTGACCAGCTCAACTGCACTTTTGAATGTTTACCTCTTACCCCTAAACATGGGTCTTTTGTTGGCGTTTAAGTTTTTCCTTTTCTTATCTCTTGGTTTTTGAATGAAAAAAAAAATAGTTTCAGACAGACAAAACAGGTAATGTTTTTGACAGTGTTAAACAAACTATTATATTTAAACTTCTATTATTTATCCCAAATTTTAGCCAAGGGAACTAAACTGCAAACATCCAATGCATTTTTGTTAAGCCAGATAACTTGATTACAGTGTAAACAGCCTTATGCATTTTAAAATACCAGATTTTTTAATTTTATAGTTTAAGAATCCTTGAAAAGTCATTTAAAACAATGTGAAAATCTTTAAAAGTTTTGATAATGTCCAAACCACATAACCCTTTGAATTTTAAAATTAAACTCACCCAATTGTTAGAGCATGCTGATAATTTTTATCTTGAACATATTCAAAAACACACACAGATCTTAAAGCGTGCAAAAATCAAAATCAATCAAAACAGCTTGGTACTGACATAAGAACAGACCTCAGGACCAATGGACCAGAATTGAAAACGCAGAAATGAACCTACAGACTTACAGTCATCTAATCTTCGATAAGGGAGCTAAAAAAATAGAATGGAAGAAACACAGTAAATGGTGCTGGCAAAATTGGTTAACTACTTGTAGAAAATTAAAGCTAGATCCTTATATATCACCCTGCACCAGAATCGATTCCAAATGGATCAAAGACCTCGGAGTCAAAGCAGACACTGAAAACATTACAGGATGGAATAAGAGAAACCGTAGGTCTCCTTGGCGCTGGCCGAAATTTTCTTAATACAGACCAGGAAACACAACAAATAAAAGAAAGGTTGGACAAATGGGATTGCATGAAGATGCAAACGACATAGCTAGCAAGATCAATAGAAAGCCCACGGATTGGGACAAGATCTTCACTAGCCATACAACAGACAAGGGTCTCATATCTAAAATATACTTGGAACTCAAAAAATTAAATCCCCCTACAACAAATCCTCAAAGAAACAACTGCCCAATAAATAAGTGGGCTAAAGACTTAAAGAGAAACTTCTCTGAAGAAAAAAGAAGGATAGCCAATAGACACATGAAAAAAATGCTCAACCTTCCTAGCCATAAAAGAAATGCAAATCAAAACAACATTGAGATACCACCTCAGCCCAGTTAGAATGGCAAAAATCAAGAACTCTAACAACAACAGATGCTGGAGGGGATGTGGACAGAAGGGAACCTTACTTCATTGTTGCTGGGAGTGTAAACTTGGTCAACCACTTTGGAAAGCAGTTTGGAGGTTCCTCAAATGTCTTCACATAGAGCTCCCCTATGACTCAGCAATCCCACTTTTGGGCATTTACCCAAATGTTTACAAACAAGACCACACTAAAGCTACCAGCACAACAATGTTTATTGCAGCATTATTTACCATAGCTAAGATATGGCACCAATCCAGATGCCCCTCAGTAGAGGAATGGATCAAGAAACTGTGGTATATATACACAGTGGAATTCTATGCCTCCATCAGAAAGAATGACATTGCCCCATTTGTTAGGAAATGGAAAGACTTGGAAAAAAATATATTAAGTGAAGTAAGCCAAGGCCAAAGAAACATGGGCCCCATGGTTTCCCTTATTTGCAATATCTAGTATATGTATGAGTCAAGCAGAAAAGGTCAGATAATATGATGTTAGGATAATGAACCCTTAAATATGTATTTTAATGTTTTTTCTTCTTTCATGCATTTGTTTCTAACGCATTTATTTATAAGATTATTTCTTCGTTGCTTTGTATGTCCCTCCCCCACAGTATAACCCCTGCTTTCACTATATTTGATGTCGGTATAATTTGTGGAGGAGATGGGGAAAAACAAGTCATTTAAGATAACAGGTGGACCTGTTGCAAGGATGAGAAGTACAAGTTTTCATGTCGAAAATGAACTTTACAACTTTGGTGTTGGGGGGGAGGGTTGGGTGGGGGTGTGGTGGGGGAGGCTGCGAAGGGATGTGAAGGGTAGACAAAGGACGAGGCTGCAGTGCTTGATAAGAAATGTACTCATTATCTTGCCCATGTAATTGTAACTCCTCTGTATACTTTC
The DNA here is from genome assembly GCF_024711535.1 of Dipodomys merriami. Classification (NCBI taxonomy): domain Eukaryota; kingdom Metazoa; phylum Chordata; class Mammalia; order Rodentia; family Heteromyidae; genus Dipodomys; species Dipodomys merriami. The sequence continues at coordinate 144,274 of NW_027206493.1, read as the reverse complement.
TTCACAAAAAATAAAAATCAAAATTAAAAAAAAATCAAAATCAGTTGTACGTACATTTAAAACTGATGCCAATTCTAAAACAGAACTAGACAAGACAACACCAAAGGCTGAGTTTGGGGCTAATGGGCCCCCAATTTATCCCTACCTTAGAAAACATAGGACAGAAAACACACCGAAGTAAACACGACAAACAAGTGGCCACAAAGACAAAATCAGGTCTCAGTTAATGGGGCGACATCTCACTCCCGTTGACAATTGGGACTCAAATCCACTTACCAGGGGACTTGAACCCCCTCTACTCACCTCTGAAGAATTTTTTTCTTTTATATTCTTGCAAATGTTGACCCAGGGCCTTCTAAGGTGGAGGAGAACTCCCAGTCTTCTTGGGGCAAGGGAAAGAAGTCCCTAGTGGCTGTCCCCTCAGACTGACAGGTTCTCCCCCATACTTAGACCCCCTGGGCCAAGGCCCTAGGCTAAGATCTTGCTGGTGTCACTTGCAGGTCTTCAGTAGCAGTTTCCTCCAGCTGCGAGTTCTCCCTGATGGCCTTTTTAAGTTATTGTTAGATCCTGCAGGTTTCTCATCCCCTACTCTCCCACATCTGTATCCAGAGAGGGTGGAGGTGGTGGCAGTGAAGGGTAGAAACGGGGGTCAGTTTAAAGTGTAAGTATAAAAGAAGGAGCTAGAGATAAACAGATATTAAGAGGGTGTTGAAACAGATATTAAAAGGGTGTTATCCAGTCTTCTCCGGGCTCTCATCTCAGAGAAGAAACATTCCAAGAATTCCAGAATACATACACACAAACATTGAGACAAAACACATTTACAGCATGCACGTTGTAGACTGTCAGACAGAGAGTACCGGACTACAGAAGTGCCCAAATGCCTGCACTAGTGGATAGTTTACCCTGATGGGGATCCGGGGGATAGCTCCCACCGGCCCAGTTGGCTGTCTTATACTTTGTCTGCCAAGACCGCTTGCCAACCCCAATACAGAACCTGCAGGCTACACAGATACCAGACAATTACAAAGCAGCAATATTTTAACTTACAGGCCATTTGCATCATAGTGTCCCTGAATCCTTTTTTCCATTTTTTTTTTTGCTAAGTTTCTAAACTAATGGTTCCTTTCTCTGGGAACCAGGGGTATACTTCCTCAACAAAGTGAAAGAAACATTCTAACTGACTCTGTCTAACTTTCACTCCTTGAGCGTGAAGCATATCCTTGAGAGCCTGCACATATAGTGTGCAGCTGTTACCTTGCCCCATAATTTCTTGCTCCTGACTATACTCTCCCTTGCTCTCTATTTTTGGACATCCTCTTAACTTAGAGGGGTCTTCTGCCATGATCCCAGGTTTTCAGGTCCCTGTTCGGGTGACATTTGCCCAAGCCTGTCAGCAACGAAAGGCAATCCTGAATTAGGGGGCGAGGATACGGAAAAATAAAGACGTAAGACAAAGTATGGGGTCGGGATGTCTGCAGCACCGTTTATTTTTAACTTTCCCTAATATATACTATTAGAAGTCAAGAGGTAATATAAGGTTACAATAGTCCAGAAAACAAGGAAAATGTCAGTAAAAACAAGATAAGGTCAACTGGTAGAAAGTAAAACAAACTCTGCAGACATAGCAAAGCAATCCCAGGCACGTGGTGTTTTTTAAGTAAGCCAGTTTCTTATACATGCCCCACATGGAGCACTGGGGTCAAGATGACCTTTAAACTTTATTGTCGGCTCCCAACAACAGAGCAGTTGGTGGTATTCATATCCCTGCATTGTGGGGCTGTGACATGGAGAGACACAGTAACATGCCTGACAAAACACAGAAGAGTGTTGTTTCTGCATTTGTGTCTCTCACCTGCTGACCTGGAGAAGGAGCTGATTAATTTCCCATGAGCCTGCATTAGGGTAGAGCGGCCCTGCCTTTGTAGGGAGTTACAGAAAGCCACAGGCAGACTACATTTGGTTCTGTGTACATGGATTTGTGTATGTATGAATGTGTATATGGATGTGTGTGTGTGTGTGTGTGTGTGTGTGTGTGTGTGTGTGTGTGGCCTAAAGAACAATGTATCAGCTGTCTCCTGAGAGAATATGGGGAGTACATTCTCATTTCATTAATAAAGTTCACTGATATATTAGGCAGATTGTTTAATTTTCAAATGTATCTGGAAACATTTTCATATGTGTTTACCCTAATAACCACTACCTTGAGTTAAAATATGACAGTCTAGCTGTGCATCTGAGGCTTTAGAAAGTGGCCTGCTCTACTGAATAGTATTTCAATGTTGTAAACTCAGAAACAACTAGAGTTCTCTTGTGTTTTTAGAATGTTGGCAATACCATCTCTACTGTCAGGCTGGTACATTAGTTTACATGTGATTAAAGGGTGAAATGACTTCAACCATTTGCACTAGAATTCCTCTGAGAAACATGACCAATAATTGATGTGTGCATGCACATCCATGTGTGTGTGTACACACACAAAATACATATACACAACATATTAAATAGGGTAGGGTTGATGTTAAGGGATTGACACATTATTGTGGAGTTACAGGGGAGGATGACAGGTTGGAGACCCAGAGAAGTGCTGATAGGTAGAAAAAAGGCTGTTTGTGCTCATCTCTATAATCTCAGCATTGGGAGGCAGTGACTGGAGGATTATGGTTAGTAGTCAGCCCAAACAAAATGCACAAAGCCCAAACTCAACATCTGGCAAGGTGGTATATCACTGCTACTCCACCTATGTGGGAAATATAAATAGGAGGGCTAAAGTCTAGACTGGTCTGTGGGAAAAAGCAAAGATGTATTCTTTAAAAATGCTAAAATCTGGGGGCATGTCTCAAGAAAGAGTAGAGTGTCTGCCCAGTCAGTACAAATCCTTAAGTTCAAATCTCATAACTGCTAAAAAAAAAAAAAAAAAAAAGCAATTACAAGAAAAATCACAAACGACCACAAAAATCCACCATTAAAATCATCTGCGGGCTTTCTCAGGGATGTCAGAGGTCAGTCTGTTCTGTTTGGGCATTCACTCTTAGATGAGCCCTGCCCACGTACAGAAGGTCATCTGCTGTACTCAGAGTCTCTGGATTTAAAGGCTAATGCTTCTCACTAACATCCCTAAGAATGGACTATATATAAAAGTAGCAAGTTAACTAAGAAACTATCAGATAGCCTGGAATTTGAGAACACTCTGTTGTGGGGGTCAGTTTCACAAAATTCAGAGAGAATTTTAGCAGAAAATTTTCAAATTATTTATATGTGAAAAAATCCTTATACATTGTCTTTTCCCATCCTTCCCCAGCACCATGTTCCTTCAAATGACTAAACATTCAAAAACACTGTACCTAATTTCTGTAGTTGCTTTAAAATTTGGAACATTTTTCTCCCTGTCAAGAAAAGGCTGGCTTACCTCTGTGCATGGCTCTGAAGGCCCACCTAGAAGAAGAGAGCTTATTATTTATTCCTGGTTCCTACTGAAGGGTTAAAGTACTTGAGCCAGTGACCATTTGTTGCTTGTTTCAGAGCAGAGCAACACGTGGTGCTAAACCACCTGGTTGTGTGCCTTAAAGCCCACCGATTGGGAGAAGATCTTTACTAGCCATACAACTGACAAGGGTCTCATATCTAAAATATACTTGGAACTCAAAAAATTAAACCACCCAACAACAAATTCTCAAAGAAACAACTGCCCAATAAATAAGTGGGCGAAAGACTTAAAGAGAAGCTTCTCTGAAGAAGAAAGAAGGATGGCCAATAGACACATGAAGAAATGTTCAACATCCCAAGCCATAAAAGAAATGCAAATCAAAACAACATTGAGATATCACCTCACTCCAGTTAGAACAGCAAAAATCAAGAACTCTAACAACAACAGATGCTGAAGGGGATGTGGACAGAAAGGAACCTTACTTCATTGTTGGTGGGAATGTAAACTTGTTCAACCACTTTGGAAAGCAGTATGGAGGTTCCTCAAAAGACTTCACATAGATCTCCCCTATGATCCAGCAATCCCACTTTTGGGCATTTACCCAAATGTTTACAAACAAGACCACACTAAAGCTACCAGCACAACTATGTTTATTGCAGCATTATTTACCATAGCTAAGATATGGCACCAACCCAGATGCCCCTCAGTAGATGAATGGATCAAGAAAATGTGGTATATATACACAATGGAATTCTATGCCTCCATCAGAAAGAATGGCATTTCCCCATTTGTTAGGAAATGGAAAGGTTTGGAAAAAATTATATTAAGTGAAGTAAGCCAGGCCCAAAGAAGCATAGGTCCCATGGTTTCCCTTATTTGCAATATCTAGTATAGGTATGAGTCAAGCGGAAAAGGTCAGATAATGTGATGTTAGGAAAATGAACCCTTAAATATGTATTTTAATGTTTTCGTTTCTTTCATGCATGTGTTTCTAACGCATTTATAAGATTATTTCTTTGTTGCTCTGTATGTCCCTCCCCCACAGTGTAACCCCCGCTTTCACTATATTTGATGTCAGTATAACATGTGGAGGAGATGGGGACAAACAAATCGTTTAAGGATTCAGGTGGACCTGTTGCAACAATGAGAAGTACAAAATGTCATGTCAAAACCAGCTTTACAATGTGGGTGTGGGGGGGGGGAAGGGGGTATAATTGGGTGGGGGGAGGGGGGTAAAATTGGGTGGGGGGAGGGGGGAGGCGGGGAAGGGAAGTGAAGGGTAAACAAAGGAGGAGGCTGCAATGCTTGGTAAGAAATGTATGCATTATCCTGCCCATGTAATTGTAGCCCCTCTGTACAGTATGTTCTCAAATAAAATAAAATACAATTTAAAAAAAAAAAAAAAGACCTGCCAATCCTTAGCTCCAGGCTCTCCTCCTGGGCTGCGCTGTGTCAGGGTGTAGGACGAGGCCCGAGCTGCAAGCCCATTTAAACAAAACAGCTGCTGAGTCTGAGTCTCGGTGATCTTCTTGGTGGGGGGTCCTGTGACCTTGGCTTAACATATTAGTGGGGGCTTGTCCGGGATCCCCACAAAGACCCCCAAGACGTCAGACTCCAAAGGTAAAACAGTGCTGTCCTTGTTAATTTTTCTTGTCCTGTCATTTGTCTGTTTTACTTTCATTTCCCTTGTGAGGATGGCCGCTCCGATTCGTAAAGGGTTGTCAAAATGGACATGCTTGCACAACAACCCTGGAGGAACTGGGAGACATCCCAGATCTTCTTTTGGGGCGAGGGTAACCCTGCCGTGTGGAGCAGGGGTCCTTGGAACCACGCCGTGTGGGGTGGGGGTCCTTGGAACCCCACTGTGTGAATTGTGGGGCAGGGGTCTGTTCGGTGTTGGGCCAGAACTGACCAAGAGGGCCTCCTAACTGAGGCCCAACTGGCCCACTGTGGGTCTGCTCCTTCTGCTGTGGGGCATGGGTATGGAACCCTGCCATGACAGGAGTCAGCAGACCAATTCCGGGAATCTCCACTTAGTAAGCTTTTTTTTTTTTTTTTGTAACTGTCAGGCCTGCGTGTGTCTTGTTTGTACTGTTTATTGTTTTTGGACTAAATGACTGATGGGAATGGAAACAATGGGCACCACTCCATCTATCCCCCTAGACATACAAAAAGAAACAGAAAGAGGAAAAGAAAAGGTACCCCCTGGTCTTTTCAGGGAAATAACTTGGAAGAAGAAATGTTTCTTCCTCCATATTCCCCTTCCCAGGTTCCTTTTGCAGAATCTGAGAATGATCAAGAGGAGTAGGGAGCTATAGAACACGTGGCACCTGCCCTTAAAGTTTCTGAGGGGCCAGTCATTCGATGACACCATGGGATCAGCCCCCCTTCTAGGGCAGCTGTTGTTTCCATACTCGCCATAGGACCTGTGGATGTGGATGGTGAACAGAAACTGCAATATTGGCCATTTTCTACCAGTGATCTATACAATTGGTGCACCCAAAATGCCCCCTTTTCTGAGAAACCCCAGGATTTAATTTGTTTGCTTAAAACTATTCTCTTTACTCATCAGCCCACTTGGGATGATTGTAGTCAGCTTTAACAGGTCCTTTTTACCACCGAAGAGAGAGACCGTATCCAAGCGGTGGCCCCACAGGAGCACCCATCACGGATCCTGCCCTGATTGCTGCCCATTTTCCTGAGATCCGACCAACATGGGACTACAATGCGGTTGAAGGTAGGGAGTGACTCCTTGTCTATCACCAGGCTCTGTTGACAGGTCTCAAGGCGGTGGCTCGCCGACCAACTAATTTGGCCAAAGTTTATGTTAGACAGAGAGGAAGTGAAATTCCGACAGCATATCTTGAGTGGCTCATGGAAGCTTTTAGTCAATATACTCCATATAATCTTGAGACCCAGAAGTTGGCTCAGATGATTATGTTTGACTATATAAATCAAGCTGCACGAGACATAAAGTAAAAGTTGCAGGCTCTAGACAGACTTGGTGACAAGTCTATTAGGGATCTAGTAGCCGTGGCAGAAAAGGTTTACAATAAGAGAGAGAAAGAGGAGCAAAGACAGGAAAGGAAGGACAGAGAACGTGTAATTGAGCATGAAAAGAGAGACTGAGCCAAGGAAAAGAGACCAGATTTGTTGGACTTGCCACTATCACATGTTGAACATACCTGGTTCTCATACCTCAACAATTTCATTCGAGATGGAAAAAGGTACTCGGGTTCAGCAGTCACCATGGACACTGAGATAGTGTGGGCAGAAGCACTCCCCCAGGGAACGTCTGCACAAAAACCAAAAGTAGTGGCACTAACAAAATCCCTAAAAATGGGAAAAGGAAAGAGACTAAACATGTACACGGACAGTCAGTATGCTTTTGCCCCCGTCCATGTACATGGAGCCATTTACCAAGAGGGGGGGCTACTGACACCTGAGGGAAAGACTATTAAAAACATACAAGAAATTTTAAGCCTCATCTGGGCCTTAAGGGAACCAGCAAATATTGCCATTATGCACTGCCCTGGCCATCAAAAGGGAACTGATTCTATAACCAAAGGAAATACCTTGGCCAATCAGGCAACTAAGGAGGCGGCCCTCCAGCCAAGAGTGGAAGTACTGACTCTAGTAGACCCAGAGCGATGAGCTTTGCCTCCTGAGCCTCAGTACTCCCAAGAAGACTTGGAGTTGATAAAGAAAATTCCCATGGCCTATAAACCCCAGGCCAGAAGGAAACAAAGACTGGTGGAAAACTGGTGAGGGGAAACTTATCTTGCCACAAAGATTGGGCAAGGGGATTCTTAAGAGAATCCATCGGGTCTCTCACAGGGGAACCCGAAGAATGCAGCACTTGCTCCGATACTCAGAAGTAAAAATTAGGCAAGGAAATCAACTCATTGAGGACATGGTTAAAAATTGTAAAGCCTGTCAGCTCACCAATGCCCCCAATCAACCTGTTACAAAACGAGCTCACCACCGTGGAGATAGTCCAGGTGTGTATTGGGAAGTATACTTCACAGAAATTAAAACTGGAAAATATGGATATAAATATTTGCTAGTTTTTGTAGACACTTTTTCAGGATGGGTTGAAGCCTACCCAAAAAAGCATGAGACTGCAAAGGTTATGGCTATGAAGATCCTGGAATATATCCTACCCAGGTATGGCTTCCCATCCACCGTCGGGTCAGACAATGGATGGGCCTTCATCTCAAAAGTAAGTCAGGGAATAGCCGCGGCACTGGGGATGGATTGGAAATTGCACTGTGCTTATAGACCCCAGAGTTCAGGGCAGGTAGAAAGAATAAATCGGACTCTAAAAGAGACCTTAACTAAATTGGTCATGGAGACTGGCGCAGACTGGGTATCGCTCCTTCTTTTTGCCCTGTTTGGAGTAAGACATTCACCCTATCAGCTTGGCTTTACTCCTTTTGAAATAATGTATGAATACCCTCCACCCATTATCCCTAGCCTTCAGACTGAATTGCTTACTGATTTGGATGATACTGAATTTCTGTGTAAGCTTGAATGTTTACAGCTGGTACATAAGAGTATGTGTCCCCAGCTTAGAGCATTATATGATTCTGCTTCTATTCCTACCCCCCATTTGTTTAAACCAGGGGACTGGGTGTTTGTTCGAAGGCACAACTTGAGATCTCTGGAACCACGGTGGAAGGGACCTTACATGGTGCTACTGGCTACTCCTCCTGCCCTTAAGGTGGATGGCATTGCTGCTTGGATCCACTGCTCCCACGCCAGGCCGGCGGACCCCTTTGCCCTGGACCATGGGGAAACATGGGAAGTCTCCAATCATCCTACCCAACCAATCCGCATACGCCTCAAGAAAAGCAAAATGGGCTGATTGTTATTGGTATACATGCTCAAGATCAAAAGCTGTTGGAGTTTAGTTTTGGGTCGGAGCCACAAGATTGTGTCTCAGGACCATAAGTCAAGGGGGGAATGAAAGGTTAAAGTAATTGAGGCAGTGACCATTTGTTGCTTGTTTCAGAGCAGATCAACAGGTGGTGCTAAACCACCTGGTTGTGTGCCTTTATAAGACCTGCCAATCCTTAGCTCCAGGCTCTCTTCCTGGGCTCTGCTGTGTTGGAGTGTAGGACGAGGCCCAAGTTGCAGCCTGTTTAAATAAAACAGCTGTAGAGTCTGACTCTTGGTGGTCTTCTTGTTGGGGATTCCTGCGACCTTGGCATAACACTATCTAAGTATCATTACCCAGTAAGCTCAGTCTTCATCAAAATATCCATGACTCCAAACTAAGCAAGCATACCTGAGAGAAGGCCCTTTGGATATGGGTAGCTCGGACCATTTGGCAAGTTCTTCTAGCCTTCCCATGACTCTATGTTCCCAGGCAAGTTAACTACTTGCTGTCTTGCTTCCTTTCTTCATCTTCTTCCTTCTTCTTTTATTTCTGTGAAACAAACACACTGTACCAATAAGTCAAGGCTGGTGTTTTGATGAGGAACATAAGAAACTCTACAGAACAAAAATGAGTTCTTATTCTACTGTCTCCACCTACTATTTTTGGTGTCTGAGTTGGTATGTATTTTGAGTGATATAACTTGAGTGCATAGAGTCTCAAAAGTGTATTACCAAATATAGGTCCTAAAACACGGCCACAAGAGAGGGAGATTGCTTATTCATTTGCCAGGAGCTCAGCAGGGAGTGGTTTTAAATCACAACTTTTCTTAGGCTTTGCTGAACAAGGAACTGAGACCTGCAGCCTTGGTTCCCCCAGGAACTTCCGAAAATTGCAGACCCCTGTCCACCGACTACTTGCTGAAGAGTTGGGATCTGAACAAGGTCCCTGTGCTGTGTTTCTCCTGTTGAGCTCTCCTAAGGAGATCTTGAGATACAGACATAGCACCTGGAATTGCTGAAAAAGGAATAAAAGACCCAGGAAGAGAAGAGAATTGAATAAAGGAAGAAAAGATGAACTTTATGGAAGTAGAGCTGTGAGCCAAGCGGTAGGGCACCAACCATGAATGAAGAACCCAAGTTAGTATGCGAGGCCTTGATTGAAAAGGACACACACACACACACACACACACACACACACACACACACACACACACACACACACACACACAGGACACGACACGACAAACTTCACTGATTTCCAACTTTGACCTATTTGGATTTTGGAGGGTCCAAGAATATAATGAGACTTGGTTCTAAGTCGCCATATTATGCTTTGTTTGTTCACGGTGTTGTTTATAACCTTGAGTTATGTCTCATGATTATTTAATTGGATATTATAGACATTAGCAATTGATAATTCTGTGTAGATGATAATGTTTTATACTAAGAACAACACTCTAGTGCTAAAATGTATAAGCATAAAACAAGTCTGAAAAATGAGGGAAAATAAGGATACAGGTGGACCTGTTGCAACAATGAGTACAAGTTGTCATGTCAAAAACGAACTTTACAACTTGGGGGGGGGAGAATTGGGGTGGGGAGGGAGGATGGGAAGGGATGGGAAGGGTAAACAAGGGAGGAGGCTACAATGCTTGATAAGAAATGTACTCAAAAATAGACACATGAAGAAATGTTCAACATCCCTAGCCATAAAAGAAATGCAAATCAAAACAACATTGAGATAACACCTCACTCCAGTTAGAACAGCAAAAATCAAGAACTCTAACAACAACAGATGCTGGAGGGGAGGTGGACAGAAAGGAACCTTACTTCATTGTTGGTGGGAATGTAAACTTGTTCAACCACTTTGGAAAGCAGTATGGAGGTTCCTCAAAAGACTTCACATAGAGCTCCCCTATGATCCAGCAATCCCACTTTTGGGCATTTACCCAAATGTTTACAAACAAGACCACACTAAAGCTACCAGCACAACTATGTTTATTGCAGCATTATTTACCATAGCTAAGATATGGCACCAACCCAGATGCCCCTCAGTAGATGAATGGATCAAGAAAATGTGGTATATATACACAATGGAATTCTATGCCTCCATCAGAAAGAATGACATTGCCCCATTTGTTAGGAAATGGAAAAACTTGGAAAAATTTATATTAAGTGAAGTAAGCCAGGCCCAAAGAAACATAGGTCCCATGGTTTCCCTTATTTGCAATATCTAGTATATGTATGAGTCAAGCGGAAAAGGTCAGATAATGTGATGTTAGGAAAATGAACCCTTAAATATGTATTTTAATGTTTTCATTTCTTTCATGCATGTGTTTCTAATGCATTTATAAGATTATATCTTTGTTGCTTTGTATGTCCCTCCCCCACAGTGTAACCCCCGCTTTCACTATATTTGCTGTCAGTATAACATGTGGAGGAGATGGGGACAAACAAATCGTTTAAGGATTTAGGTGGACCTGTTGCAACAATGAGAAGTACAAAATGTCATGTCAAAACCAGCTTTACAATGTCGGTGTGGGGGGGGAGGGGGGTATGATTGGGTGGGGGGGGAGGGGGGAGGCTGGGCAGGGAGGTGAAGGGTAAACAAAGGAGGAGGCTGAAATGCTTGGTAAGAAATGTATGCATTATCCTGCCCATGTAATTGTAACCCCTCTGTACAGTATGTTCTCAAATAAAATAAAATAAAATATAATATAAAAAAAGAAAAAAGAAATGTACTCACTATCTTGCCCATGTAATTGTAACTCCTCTGTACAGTATTTTCACAATAACACAAAGAGAAAAAAAATGAGGGATACTCTCAATTCTTGTGTTTGGTTTTACAATGTATAAATGGTGGCATATATAATGTTTTTGTTTGTTTTGTTTTTATGTACCAGTCCTGTGGTCTGAACTCAGGACTGCTTGGGTGCTGTATGTGAGTTCTTTTACTTAAGGCCAGCATTCTACCACATGAGCTACAGCCTCACATCCAGGTGGGTTTTTTTTTTTGGTGATTAATTGCAGATAAGAGTCTTAGGTTTTCCTGCCCAGGATAGCTTTGAATCAAGATCCTCACATCTCAGCCTCTTCAATAGCTAGGATTACACATATGAACCACTGGTGCCTGGCTAATGTATTAACCCACAATGACATTAGTTCTGTGTTATTACTTCTTTCCTTTTTATTTTTAATTTTATTTTATTGTAAAAATGCTGTACAGAGGGGTTACAGTTAGATGAGTAAGGCAATGAGTACATTACTTGTCAATCTTTGTTATCCCTTCCCTAATTGTTGTTGCTCTATCACTACCCTTTCCCTCTTCCACCTCCCACACTCCTCCCTACCCCACCCCACTCCTGGAAGTTGTAAAGATCATTTCTAATATATTGTCCTGTGGATAACATTGTTGAAATGGTCATCCTCTGTCCTTATTTCACGGTTTTGTTATTCCCCTTCTCCTCCTCAGATTAGACAAATGCATAAACCAGATGCAGGGTACCAAAATCAAGTACAGTGACAACAGGGGATGTTCAGTAGGGGGAAGAATATACAAAGGGAACAAAAAAATCTCATAGTACATTTAAAACAACGACAACAAAGAAAGACCTCTTGTGTCCATATCTTGTGGCTCATTTCATTTAACATCATCTTATATGGTCATATGTACACAGCTTTTGATCTTTTCAGCTCATATGATAAGATTATTCTATATGTAAACTAATTATTGCAAATAAGGGCAACCATGAGACCTAAATTTCTTTGGGTCTGGCTTACTTCACTTAATATGACCTTTTTCCCCAAGTCTTTCCATTTCCTAACAAATGGGGTGGTGTCATCCTTTCTGATGGAAGCATAGAATATATATATATATATATATATATATATATATATATATATATATAAATTCTCTCTCTCTCTCTCTGTCTCTCTCTCTCTCTCTCTCTCTCTCTCTCTCTCTCTCTCTCTATATATATATATATATATATATATATATATATATATATATATATCCCACGTTTTCTTGATCCATTCATCTACTGAGGTGCATCTGGATTGTTCCAGACTTTGAAATGTTTTTTAAAAATTTTTTTTATGATACTGCTTTTCAGGATTTGGACCATAACTCTTAACAATTGGATTAGCCTCTTCCCAGTCCATCCCACAGTATTTCTGCCTTGCTACTTTAAAATATTTTTCTATGGTTCACACTTTAATTCACCATGGTATTTTATTTTATTTTTTCTAGATTTTTTTATTGTGAAAATACTGTACACAGGGGTTACAATTACATGGGCAACATAGTGAGTACATTTCTTATCAAGCATTGTAGTCTCCTCCTTTGTTTCCCTTTCCCATCCCTTCCCATCCTCCCCCTACCCCCCAATCCTCTCCACTCCCCCCCCCCCGCACCAAAGTTGTTTTCGACATAATGACTTGTACATCTCATTGTTGCAATGGGTCCACCTGTATCCTTACTTAAACGTTTTGTTTTTCCCCATCCCCTCCACAAATTATACCAACATCAAATACAGTGAAAGCAGGGCTTATAATGTGGGGGAGGGACATACAAAGCAACAAAGAAATAATCTTATAAATGCGTTAAAAACAATTGCATGAAAGAAAAAAATTGTTAATACATATCTTAGGGTTCATTTCCCTAACATCACCTTATCTGCCCTTTTCTGGTTGACTCCCACATATACTAAATATTGCAAATAACTTATTTCAAAGACATTTTTGTCAAATATTTTGACACATTTCTCAGCTTCATATAGATGAGACTTGGTAAACAAAATATGTCTGTGACAATTCTTGGGAAAGTTCCTTACATTTAGATGCTTCAAAATTACAGAACATTTCATTCTATTATAAAATACAGTATTCATTAGCACAAGATAGGGCATCCATCAAGAAAGGCTTGTTAGTTGAGATGTTCCTGGTCACAGCTGGAGTTCCATGGTTAACATTGTGTACTGAGTTCCTATCATTAGTTCTTGCAGTTCCTCTGTGTCTTTCTGTTTCCTAGTGTTGCTTACAATTTTAATCTACTTCAGCTTTAAGAGCTGAAGGTAACATTGATAACTCACTTTGCTGAGTGATATAAGCTTTTCCAAGTGACTCTGAACAAAATTTAACAAAATCTTAAGAGGACTGATTTACAAACAACAAAGACATTTTGGATCTTTTGTTAAATAGTTTTTCAACGATGCAAACCAAAACTTCCAGAATCCCAAAGAAAGAACACGTTTAATGTATATATTGCTCCTGTTTATGGAACAGTATTTAATAGGACAGTTATAGCTTTTAGTCAGTTGGCAAAATATCAAGTGTTTGAATGAAATCATATATATCTTCAATTCCATGTCCCATTGTATGCTTGTATTTGTATTATTTTTTTAACTAGACAAATTTATGGGGCATGGAAGGACACTTCAGCATATATACATGGTTGTAATGATCAAGTCAATACAGTTCCTATTTCTATATCATTAATATTTTTTGGCTACTAATGTGTAATTTGTTGGGTAAAAATAAAATAAAAACCTCAAAAGCAAGACATGGTTATTCCCCTTCAGATGTTATTTCCCTTGAAAAATTATTTAATTATATTGTCAAGGTGATGTCCATAGGAGTTACATTTACATAAGTAAGATAGTGAGTACATTTCTTGTTGAACATTGTTACCCCCTCCCTCCTTTATCTCCCACTTCCCCACCTCTTACCACTCCCCACACCTTGTGATGTTCATTTCCAACATATTGTCTCATGAGTTTCACTGTTGCATTGCTTTGCTCTGTCTTTTGTCTCACCATTTTATCGTTCCTCTTCCCTATTCAGATAAACGTATATACAATACACAGTGACCCAAATCAAATAGTGACAACAAGGGATAATCCATAGGGAAAAGATAAAGGAAAAAACCTAGCACCTTAAAAAACAACACCAACAAAGAAAACCCTCTTGTTTCCACATCTAGGAGTTCATTTCGCTTAGCATCACCTTGTATGCCCCATATATACATAGCTATTGAGCTGTTGTGATACTCTTCTAGGACTAAACTAGACATACACTAGTTATTACCAATGAGGGAAACCATGGAGTCTGTTTCTTTGGGTCTGGCTTACTTATTTAATATGATTTTTTCCTACTCTTTCATTTCTTTACAAATGGGGAGATGTCATTCTTTCTGATGGGAATATAGAATTCCATTTTGTATATTTCCCATATTGTCTTGATCCATTCATTTACTGAGGGGCATCTCAGATGGTTCCATATGTTAGCTATAGATTATTAATTTTTTAAGTTTGATTAGTCCATATGGTACATATTTATGGCATATGGTCTTATATTTCATTGCTTGTGTACAATATGTACTGATTATCTTATTACTTTGTATTAGGAACCTTTAAATTCTTCAAATTCCTCTTCTGGTTATTCATAAATGTTGACCAGCTGGTTGTTATTATTGTTTTTTAAACTATATTTTCTTAAAAGAATAGATTTAGATAAAAGCAAAGTTGGAAAAATAACCCAGAGTTCTTATAGGAACATAGACTTTCCTGCCCAGGCTGGCTTTGAACCACGATCCTCAGATCTCAGCCTCCTGAGTAGCTAGGATTATAGGCGTGAGCCACTGGCGCCTGGCTAACTGTTACTTTTTTTTTTGGTAAAAAATGAGTTTTTTTAAATTTTGTTTGTGTGTGTGTGTGTGTGTGTGTGTGTGTGTGTGTGTGTGTGTGTGTGTGTGTGTGTGACAGAGAGAGAGAGAGGGAGGGAGAGAAAGAGAGAGAAAGAGAGAGAGAGAGAGAGAGAGAGAGAGAGAGAGAGAGAGAGAGAGAGAGAGAGAGAGAGAGAGAGAGAGAATGAAAGAGTATTGCTGCCAAAGAGGATTATTGAAGAATATAAAAACCTTAACGTCTGATAAGATAGTAATATATTTTAAGCACTTGGAAGTGGTGGTATCACAGTTTCTCTTTTCTGAACACACAGTATCTGTGTCTCCCCAATGTTGTCCTGATCTGGTTTGTTGTGCAGGAGACAGCATAGCTGGCCAATGTTGCAGATGGCAGGCCGCGGCCATTGCCTCCAGTCTTTCTTCACCACTTTCTCAGCCTTGAAGAAATTGTGTATCTCCAGTTTTTCTTGTTTGAGCTTAATTTATTTTATCAGTGTGCATTCTATTTCCTGCTCCTGAAAAGAAGTCTCAGTTACATAGACCCGGGAAAGAGCCAGGAGCAATGGCCTTATCACTGATTGCCTTCCAACATAGCCAACATATTCCTGAGAGATCTTCAACCCACACTGCACATGGAAGTCCTCACACTCATCATGCCTCATTTGAACGCATCTGTGATAACTTTAAATTCAGTGAGTATGCAGTGTAAAAATTCAATGTAATGCTTTGAGGACAAAATGACCGAGCCACAGGTAATCATTCACATTTTTCACTGTGTTAGCTGTCTCTCTGATGAGAAAATAATCCTGCCACGCAGATGCATATCACTTATACAAGACGTTTGCCAACAATTCTTGTTGTTATATTGCATTTCTCTTCCTCCTCGTGTGTCCTCTCCTCCTCCTCCCCGTCTTTTTTCCCTCTTCCTTCCTTCCTCTCCTCTCCTTCCTCCCTTTCTTCCCCTTCTCCTCTTTCGCCTGATCTTCCCTTCCTCCTCTCTTTTCTTTTCCCTCCTCTCATCCTTTCCTCCTCCTTTTCTCTTCCTCTCTTCCTCCTCTTTTTCAATTTCTTCTACTTCTTTATGGTCCTTGGTCTTAGACTCAGGGCCTGTGCTCACTAAGCAGATGTTCTGCTGCTTGCTGCAGGACTCCAGTCTGGACTTCATTTCAATGACACTCTATTTGTGATTTGTTTTTAAGTAGCAAACCGAGCAAAGACTTTTGATTAAGGATTTAATTCATTGTATATATTCTACACCATAAATATGTGATACTTCATACAGTGTGGCTAATAGGTTTTGATTATTCTTTGGGCTTCTGATAAACTCATCAGAAACAATGATCCTGTGTTACTCCCAAATTAATGAACTGGTTACTTTGCATCTTGCTCAAGTACTTCCGTATTGCTCCCAGTTTAATGAACTATCACTTTGTGGTAGCATCACAGTAACACTAATCCGAGGATTGCTGAGGATCGGAAGATTAAGTCCAGACAGGAAAATATGAGATATATATCTCCAATGAACTACTAAAAAGCCAGAAGAAGACCTAAGGCTCTGTGGTGTACTGCCATCCTTGCACAGAATAAGCAGATGACAGGACCCAGGCCTGAGTTGAAGACCTGTAGTTGATGCAAACACACACACACACACACACACACACACACACACACACACACACACACACACACAGAATTTCCCAGCTAGAGAAAGTGCAGATATGTTTTCCTTATAGCATATCTGTTTCTATCCTATGTGTTTGGATACTTTTGAAAGCTTCATAATCACCTTCCCTAATTTCAATAAATGACTCCCTGTTCACTATTTTAATTCCTGGTTGGAAAATATTTTAAGGCAGTTTTTCATGTAGAATATTGATTTTGCTCCCAACACTGTTACTCTCTTGGATTGTAAGAACATTAAATAATTATGCAGTTAATATTAGCTCATAAATTAAATTAAATTAAATGCTTCCATTAAGAGTTAAACTGTTGCTCAGTGGGAAGAGTTTGAAGTCACTTGTCTGAATTTGAAAGGTGGAGTGAGAGTTGCAGAGAAGCCTAAGTTAGTTATGGTAAGAGACAGATGAAAGGAAAAAGAAAATGAACTTTAGACTCCTCTTGAGGCCAGTTATCTTTCACAGGCCTGCACTTGAAATCAGTATGCAAATTCTTGCTCATTATCAAGCACTCTACCCACTGGGCCACATTTCCAAGCCCTGAAATACTTCATTAGTGAGGAGCATTCCTGGAGTTTGAAGCCAGAGCCTGGGCTCTGTCCTTGAGCTTTTTTATCAAGCATTCTAGCACTTAAGCCACAATTCCACTTCTGACTTTTGGTAGTTAATTCAAGCTAAGAGTCTCAAAAACTTTCCTGCCAAGGCTCACTTCAAACTGAGACCCTCAGATCTCATCTCCATAAGTAGGGTTCCAGGTGTGAGCCACACCCACTAAAAGCCAGTTATTTCAATGAGACTCCTATTTCCAATAAAAGTCTCAAACACACACACACACACACACACACACACACACACACACACACACACACACACACACACATGCAAAAACTTGAGCTATTGCTCAAGTGTTATAGTGTTAGCCTGAGGCAAAATCACCCTGGGACAATGGCCAGGCCCTAAGTTCAAGTGCTACAAGCAACAGAAAAATAAATAAATTCAATAATTAAAATTTAACAATGTCAAACAAAAAATAAAAGGAAAGTTGGAAGAAAAGAGGGGTGGGGAGGCCTGGCTACGTTACTAGAGCCAATAAGTGAAAGCATCAGGTGGCCTGTGGGAGTCCTGCTCCTGGAGGTAATAATATGGAAAAAAAGAAAAGCGATTAAAGCTTCAAAACTGAGTCAGGAAGTGGTGGCTCAAATATGCAATCCTAGGTACTTAAAATTAGCAAGCTGAGGATCTGGATTCACAGTCTGCCCAGGAAGAAAATCCTCCTGCCTGCCTTCAACCAGCAATGAGGCAGCATCAGCCCTATGCCTGCAGCACAGCTGGACCCTGCCTAGCTGCAGAAAACCTCCCCCAAACAATCTCGACCCCATGACAAAATCCAAGCCTTCCCCAAGTAGATTCAGAGCTCAGAAGCACTTTCTGTGCTCCAGGTACCCCATGGTTTGACTGCTCCATGGCAACATGTGGGGCAGACACTTACATCAAAACTCTACCTTAACTTGCTGGCTCCCTAGGTCTAGGGGCCCAGCCCAGGCTCCCTTCTTGCCCTACAGGGGCAAAGACTAAACCCTATTTTTAGCTCCCACATCACCTGCCTCCCTGGAGCAATAGAAGCCCCTGCAAAAAATCCACTCCTGACTCACTTTCTTAATGAAGTTGGGGGCTGGAGACATCTTGAAAGTTCCCTAAAGCCAGCAGTTTCTTCCTCCTCCCCATCTAGCTTGTCCTGTCTATGCCGTAAGCCAGATGGTGAGGGTGTGGGTGTGGCAGGACCCACATATGCCCGAGTCAGAGCAGGACTCTTGGTACCTAGTGCTGATGCTCATTGGGTAATGCTCAACAATCTTATCACTCCTCAAAGCCCTCTCATTTTAATTTATTTATTTAATTGGGAAGGGAAGTCCCTGAGATAGAACTCATGATCCCTGTGCTTCTTTTGCTCAAGGCTAGCACTCTACCACTTGAGCCACAGCTCCATGTTTGGCTTTTCTACTTATTTCTGATAAGAGTATCACAAACTTTCCTGCCCAGGCTGGCTTCAAACTGTGATCCTCAGAATTTAGCCTCCTGACTACCAAGTTTATAGGTGTGAGACACCTACACTGGAAAGCTTTTATTTATTTGTTTATTTATTTATTTTGGGCTTGTGGCTTGAACTCAGGGCATGGGTGGTGTTTCAGTGCTCTTTTTGCTCATGGCTAACACTCTACAATTTTAATCCACAGCTTCACTTTCAATCTTATGGTGATTAATTGGAGATAAGAGTCACACAGACATTTCTACCAAGATTGGCTTTGAACTGTAATCCTTAGCTCCTGTTTAAGTAAGATTACAGGCATGATCCACCAGTACCCAGGCAAACCAGATTTTTAAGACACTCTTATTTTCAACAACCCAACAAGGAAAATAAGCCAGAAGTTGAGCTGTGGTTGAAATGTTATGGTGCAGTTGCCTTGAACAAAATTGGTCTAGGATGGGCACCAGGGTCTGAGCATCGTGGTTCAATGCCAGCCTGGGCAGGAAAGTCTGTGAGATTCAACTACAAAAAAATCACCAGAAGACTGGAAGTGGCATTGTTGCTCAAGGGGCAGAGTGCTTGCCTTGTGCTGAAGAGCTGAGGGACAGTGCCCAGTCACAGAGTTCAAGTTCCATAGCCAACAAAAAAATGGTCCTGGACATGGGCAGGCCCTGAATTCAAGTCCTACCTAGAACCAAGAACAAAATAAATAAATAAATTCATTAAAAATTAAAGAAGAAACTGTAAAATAAAAAGAAAATATGTGTTGGAAAAAAATAGACATTAAGGGAGTTGGGAGGTGTGATCAAGTTGGCAGAGAGTCAGCCATGAGATCAAGTCTAAGGTAGCAGCAGCACTGGCCTTTCCCACACAATCGTCTCCTTCCTCATTGACTACTTGAGCTGGGAACTGGGGGCACTGGTACAATTCCCCAAACCAGCAGCTCCTCCACCTGCCTGCAGTTCAGGCCAGGCTGCACATCTGCTGAGATAGAGAAGGCTGGAAGAGGGAGGAGTGGAGGCAGGGCCTGCCTCTGCCCTGATACCACCCCTCAGTTAATATTAGTCTATTTCTTTGGTTTTCCTTTCTGTTTATTTCTGGTCTCAAACTAGGATGTGAACTCAGTATTTGCCACTTTTACTCACTGACTAGTGCTCAACCGACTGAGCCATATCTCCAACAATTAGAGATATTTCATTTTTAAAATTAATTGACTTTTAAATTTATTTACATATTGTGGGGCAGGCCTAGAACCTGAACTCTTGGTTGGGTGCTGTCCCTGAGCTTCTTGCATTAAAGGCTAAAACTCTGGCACTTGAACCTCAGCTGCACTTCTATCTCTCTATTGTCATTAATTTGAGATAAGAGTCACAGACTTTCCTGCCCAGGCTGGATTCAGATTGGAGCATTCAGATCTCAGTGTCATCAGTTGCTAGGGGTACAGGTTGAATCACCTGCACCAGCAAACCATGTTTTGTTTGTTTGTTTTCATTTTTTCTTTTTGTTTTTTGTTTTTCCCAGTCCTGGGGCTTGAACTCAGGGTGTGGGATCTGTCTCTGAGCTTCTTTTACTCAAGGCTGGTGCTCTACCACTTGGGTCAAAGTGCCCCTTCTGGCTTTTTCTGTTTATGTGATAAAGAGGAATCGAACCCAGGGCTTCATGCATGGTAAGCAAGCACTCTATAAATAAAACACATTCCCAGGCCCTGAATCCATGGTTTTATTGAAACTCTCAATTTCTAAAAAATCAGCAAGATTAAAAAGGGAAAAAGAAGGTGAAACATGTCTTAAGCTATAGGCTGGTGGTTTGAACCTGAAACCCCTGATTCTGAGGAGGGTGAGAGCTGAAGGATATGGGTTACGAACCACAGAACAGCCTAGTTTTTGAGAACTGATTTGGAAAATCACCAGCACAAATGAAGTAGAAGTCGCATGCTGCTGGCTCATGACTACACAAGTCTGGAGAACCACCATTGGAGGCCACTTCTGGCAGGAAATTGCATGAGGTTTGAAAATCCAATAAAGATACAAAGGCAAAAAGTAGGGATGTGGGCAAAAAGTGATGATGGACAGAGCACTGGTCTGGAATAGATTAAAAACGAAAATGAAAAAAGGAAAAACAGAAGAATGGAGTGGAAGTATGATTGATGAGGTCCTGGGTTACTAAATACAGTAATGTAAAAATGTAGTCCAATCCAAACACAAAAGGAGTAAATTTATTACTCATGGGTATATAGAGATATATTTAATGAGAGTACAGAAGGAATTTCAAATGTAAAAATGCCACAAAGGGATTTTTTTCTCTTTCTTCTTTGGTGCTAGATGGGGACTCAAACTCAGGACCTGACTCTGGTTCATTGGCTATTAGTCTACCAACTGGGCCACACCTCCATCACCACATGCAAATCGTCTCAGCTTCTCATGCTTCTGTTCAGCAGCACATGCATTCTTTTGATTGCCCACTGGGTTTGCACATGACACTCCAAGGACAGCTCCAGCTGCAGCCTCTTGAAGAGGTAGGGGTAATTAGGGTCCCACAGCAAAATCTCTTCTAAACTGAGTGGGGTGCCTCTTGCCTATGCTCTTCCTGTAAAGGAAGTGAGGTGTGTGGGTGATGGTAGGAAGGCAGCTTAGACAGGGGGCAAAGAAACAAAAATTTTCCCTATCAACTGACCCCAGGGCTTAAGTAAGCACTATGTGGACCTACCTCCAGGCACTCAGCCTCTGGACTGACCACTCTCAGCTATCAATCCTCGGTTTGCATGGCCACAGCTGTCTGGAGGTTGGCTTCAGGATACCCCACTTTCCCCTGCTCTGTGCATTCTAATTGAGCTCCCCATGAGTGCATGAGTTACAAAGGTTGCAGTGTCCATGCTGCAGCCCCTCGGGTTTCAGGCTATGACTGTAGCCACTGCTTCAGATTCCCCTACATTACTGCTGCCTCTTTTTGGCTTTTGCCCTTTTGCATTTTTGGCTCTTTGCCCTCATCCCTGGCCTGTCAGAGCCAAAAAGGACCTCCAGGAGGACCCCTCCACACATGCATCAAATGTACCCTGGACTCCCAGTGACTCCTGGTGGTCAGTAGGACTTATATGAACACTAGGAGAGCCTGAAGATAAATGTTACACACACATGAAAACTAGTATGATGGCTTGACCTTCAAGGTCTCTAGAAATGGAGGTTTGACCCCCATAAATTTTGCTTCACTATGAATTTTCTATTTTCACACTTAACACCATATACTTTCCTTGTGCTTCCTTTATTGGATTTTGTCTTACTCTTTCCAAAGAATTATTCTAGTGCAGGTTGATACCATGTCTCTGGTGATGACACCAACAGACTCAAGAGGAAAAGGAAGTGGGACATGGAGTACCCATCCTTTCCAAAAGAGTCCACCACAGGCCAGAAGAGCAATTCTTAGGACAGTGGGCACAGTTTCTGCCTCCCTCTCTGAATCATGGCTCAAGTTTGGAAAAGGATTTCAGGACACCTGAAGTATAGAATTATTGAAATACTGAATTATCTCCAAGACCAAAGAAACAACCACATCTTGTACATTGATCTCAAAAATATACCATGGAGTTCCAGTGAAAATGATTACTTAGATGAAGATAAGACACTGTTTAAAATACAGAGAGGGGGGACCAAGATGGCGACGGGGCAGTAGGGGAACGCCACAGCTCTGCCCAACCAAAAAGAGAGTTCGAGTTCCAACGCTAATCTCCCCAAGAGACCAACAACAACAAAAAGACGAACACTCAGAGAAAAACCGGAGGTGGAAAATAACAAAAAAAGAAAGAGAGGAAAAGAAAAATTTCAGAACAGAGAAGAGCGAAGACCCCTCCCCCAACCTTTACTGGCCACGTGGCAGTGCGCCAAGTCACCGGCCAGCCGGCCCGGCGGGGGCTGCCAGAGCCCCAGATACACAGGGGGCCACCTGCAGATCACCCACACAGAAGCCTCCTGAGGTACCGGCTTGCAGAACAACTGATCGCCAGGAACAGAGAAACCTACAAGCCCGGAGTCTCCACAAGGATCCCACCTCCACCCCTCACTCTCCACCCGAGCAAAGAGGCTCCATCCCGCCAAAGCTACCCGGCAAAGGCAGCGCGACAAAGGGACCTATCTGCAGACCACCCTCGCAGAAGCTGCCTGAGACACTAGACCCACCCGTTCACGATCTCAACGACCCAGCGGGGACCGCCCGGGTCCCAGAGGCACAGGGGGCTGCCTGCAGATCACCCACACCTGAGGCACCCGACCTGCCTGATAGCGATTGCAATGACCCAGCGGGGCCGCCCAGGTCCCAGAGGCACAGGGGGCTGCCTGCAGATCATCCGAGCAGAAGCCGCCTAAGGCACCAGTGTCAGACCCACCAGATCTCTACAACTCGCGAAGAAGCCGCCTGAGCGTGGACTCTATGGACCCGACAGCTTCGATAGAGGCAGAGACAGAAAAGAATCACACAGAGCCACCACCGCCCAGCCCAGCCTGCAACCACCCCAACTGAACTCGGATTGCAACAACAACTGATAATCTACACCACACAGAAACAACCAGCTCCAGGGTGAGTACGCCAAAGGGGACAGTGTATCCCTCAAGGGAGACCAGAGCTGGAGGGAATCCCCAGGGGACAGTGTATCCCTCAAGGGAGACCAGAGCTGGAGGGAATCCCCAGACCCTGACCTAGACTCCCTACCCCAACACCCGGACCACAGAACCCACTAAAACTGGGAACTGTTCCAGAGCTCTACCAGCCCATGGGGCACACTCTGCTGGACAGGCCAGAGCAAGAGTGCCCCTGGAAGGGAGCTTAAATGCCCAATCCAGGAATAGCGCCCCTGGGTCAAGACTACAAACAGTAGAAGGAATTTGAACTGTATCCTCCAGGCTGCATAACCTAGGTGGTATACACATCAGCACAGGCCTAATGAGCACGCTCCAGGTTGGGGCCAGAACCAGGCCTGGGGATCCGGTGCCTGAACAACACAACCAACTCCTCCCAATTGAAGTAAAAAGCTGAGCATACGCCTCAACAGAGGGGAGAAAATCAGGAAACAGCACTCCCCAGGAAGCACGCCCTTGACAACAAAATACCTGGAGGCCCAGGACAAGAGAAGCCCAAACCCCAACAAAACTCCACCCATATACCCTAGGCTGGAAATTGGGCAACACAGGCTGCCAGCACCTGATAGTAAGCAGGAATTCAGGCGGATAAAGCAGCTCAGCAGTAGAGTAGGAGTCTTGGATGTATGAGGCCCTGGATCTGATTCCTCAGCATCACAAAAACAAAAAGGGTCAGACATGGTGCTGTGGCTCAAATGGTAGGGTTCCAGCCTTGAGCTGAAGAGCTGAGGGACAGCACCCAAACCTAGATTTCAAGCCCACAACCAGCCCAAAACAAACAAACAAGCAAAAACACATCAGGAGCCCATAGCAGACTCCAGTATTTGGGAGAGTGCATCCAGAGCATCTGATCTTCCCAAGAGCACCCGTAGGAGCAAACACAAGCAGTCTAGGCTGCTCAACCCTTCCAAAGGCGGGAATTGCCAGCAATCTACAGCAGAGAGCTGAGAATCCTAAGTAGGTCAGAATAGCAGCTGGAAATAGGCTCCCAACAGAACCCGGATCAGGCACAGACTCTCTCTACCAATACAGAATTAGCAACCAAGCAAAGACAGACACACCAAAACAAAATTGCAGAGCAGTCTCCTGAACCCCCATGCGAAAATCACAGAGAAAAATCACAAGGTTTACCACCACCCAGGACAGCAAGCTCACCTCAAAAGCCAGCAGCCACGCAGGGGAGAACCCCAGTGGGAGCAAAGCTGGAATGGAAGACAAAAGCTACATGCAAGGGTTGCTGGAGGCAATGACTCAAGAAATAAAGCGAGAAATTGATCAGAAATTGAAAGAGCACAAGGATGAACTATCAAAAGGGATACAGGATATCAAACAAAATTTGGATGCAAAAATAGAAGCTGCACAAACCTCAGTAAGAAGTGAGATAAACGCCAAATTAGAGGTAATACATACTGAGATCAGTACTCTGAGAACCAACATTGAATCCATAAAGGGATCTATTTCCTCCATGCAAACCACAATAGAAGCCACTGTCAACAGAGTGAATGAAATGGAAGGTAGAGTGTCAGATACAGAAGACAGAATACACCAACTGGAACAAAAAGTGACAGATATGGAAAAATCACTCAAATTAAACCAAAGGGAAATTCAAGAGGAAGCAGATAATGCCAAGAAATTTAACCTTCGCATAATCAGAGTGGACGAAGGTGAGGAATTCCAGAGCAAGGGAATGCAAGACCTATTTAACAAGATAATCAGCGAAAATTTTCCCCACCTCAAAAAAGACCATCTTAACTACATTACAAAAGCTTATAGAACACCCAACAAGCAAGATCCCAGGAGAAACACTTCTAGACACATTATAGTAAAAATGATAGATCTGAATAATAAGGAAACAATCCTGCATGCAGCAAAAATGAAGAAGCAGCTATACTACAACGGGAAAAATATTACAATCCCTGCAGATCTCTCCACACAAACAATGAATGCAAGAAAAGCCTGGGAAGGCACCCTACGAGCCCTGAAAACCAATAACTGCCAACCCAGACTGATATATCCGGCAAAGCTAGCATTCACATTCGATGGAGAACTGAAAACTTTTAATAGCAAAGAAAAACTAAATGAATACATAAACATTAAGCCATCAATACAAAGAATTCTAAGAGGGGGGACACAACCTGAAGAAAGCAACCAGGAACTGGGACCTGCCCCAAACAGGCATTACTCAAAGTCTAACTGAGCAAGCACAGGAGGAAAGGAAAGAAGAAAAATTTAGGAAAACGGAATGGCAGGGACAACAATGCATCTCTCTATACTTTCTCTTAATATAAATGGGCTGAATTCGCCAATTAAAAGAAAACAAACTGAGGACTGGATCAGAAAACAAAACCCATACATCTGTTGCCTTCAGGAGACCCACCTCTCAGCCAAAGATACAAACAAACTCAGAGTGAAGGGGTGGAAAAAGATCTACCAATCAAATGCCCCCAGTAAGAAAGCAGGCATAGCTATCCTGATATCTGACAAAATAAACTTTTCATTAAAATCAATACAGAAAGACAAGGACGGACACTACATTTTAATACAGGGAATAATCCAACAGGAGGATATAACCATCATCAACTTATATGCTCCAAATATTGGTGCACCCAGATACATTAAACAAATGCTCTCAAATTTACAGAATAAAATAGATCCCAATATGATAATACTAAGAGACTTTAACACACCACTCTCACCAAAGGACAAGTCTACCAACCAGAGGACTGGCAAAGAAGCTACCGAATTAAGTGAGGCCATACTTCAAGCAGAATTAACTGACATCTACCGAGTATTTCACCCTAAAACAACACAGTACACATTCCTCTCAGCAGCTCATGAAGCTTTCTCCAAACTAGACCATATCATAGTTCATGCAAGGAACTTAAGCAAATACAAAGGGATCGACATAATCCCCTATATCCTATCTGACCACAGTGGAATCAAGCTAGCTATCAGTAACAACGCATACCGCAGAAATTTCTCTAATAGATGGAAATTGAACAGCACACTCCTTAACAATGCCTGGGTAATGGAAGAGATGAGAGAAGAAATAAAGCATTTCCTACAACTCAATGAAAATGAAAACACCTCACAAAGAAACTTGTGGGACACAGTAAAAGCAGTCCTGAGGGGCAAATTTATTGCCCTCAGTGCCCATATCAAGAGAATGGACACAGACCAAGTAAATAATCTCATGTTGCAATTAAAACAGCTGGAAAAACAAGAAAAAATGGGACCTAAATTTACTAGACGAAGCCAGATAACCAAATTAAGAGCAGAGATTAACCAATTAGAAAATCAGAAAACCATAACCAAAATAAACCAAACAAAAAGCTGGTTCTTTGAAAAAATAAACAAAATTGATGGCCCGTTGGCTAGATTAATTAAAAAAAGAAGAGTGGAAACCTATATTAATAGGATTAAGGATGCCACGGGAAACATCACAACACGTACCCAAGATATCCAAACAATTCTGACAGACTACTTTCAAAAGCTATACTCTCAAAAGGAAGAAAATCTGGCAGAAATGGATGCATTTTTAGAGAAATACAAGTTGCCCAAACTGAGCAAAGAAGAAGTTAACCAATTAAATAAGCCAATATCCTATAACGAGATACAGGAAGCTATCAAAACTCTTCCAACAAAAAAAAGCCAAGGACCAGATGGATTCACAGCAGAATTCTATAAGACCTTTAAACAAGAACTAATACCATACTCCTCAAGCTCTTCAGAGAAACAGAGAAGGAGGGAGCTATCCCAAACTCATTCTACGAAGCCAATATCACACTCATCCCCAAACCAGGCAAAGACCCAACCAAAAAGGAGAATTACAGGCCAATTTCCTTGCTGAACACAGATGCAAAGATCCTTAACAAGATTCTAGGTAACAGAATCCAGAAACACATTAAAAAATTATACATTATGACCAGGTAGGCTTCATCCCAGAGACACAGGGATGGTTTAACATACGTAAGCCAATAAAATTAATCAAACATATCAACAGAGCCAAGGTCAAGAAATCATGATTATCGCCACAGATGCAGAAAAGGCCTTTGATAAAATTCAACATCCATTCATGCTAAAAGCTCTGGAGAAAATAGGAATAGAAGGAACATTTCTAAAAACAATAAAAGCCATTTATGACAGACCAATAGCCAATATTATACTTAATGGGGAAAAGCTACAACCAATTCTCCTAAAATCAGGAACAAGGCAAGGATGCCCACTGTCTCCACTCCTCTTCAATATAGTCCTGGAACCCTAAGCCAGGGCAATAAGGCATAAAAAGACATTAAAGGGATCCGCATAGGGAAAGAAGAAGTTAAACTATTCCTTTTTGCAGATGACATGATACTATACCTTCACGATCCCAAAAACTCCACCCCAAACTCTTAGAAATCATAAATCACTTCGGCAAAATAGCAGGATACAAAATAAACCCACAAAAATCAGTTGCCTTCCTGTACACTGACAATGTACAAGAAGAGAGGGAAATAAAGGGAGCAACCCCATTCACAATAACCTCCCAAAAAATAAAATATTTAGGAATTAACCTAACCAAAGATGTAAAAGAACTATTTAATGAGAACTATAAAAAGTTAAAGAAAGAAATTGCAGAAGACACTAGGAAATGGAAAGACCTCTCATGCTCCTGGATAGGCCTACTTAATATAGTAAAGATGGTAATACTTCCAAAACTAATATACAAATTCAATGCAATTCCTATTAAAATCCTAATGACATACATCACTGAAATAAAGAAAACAGTCCAAAAATTCATATGGAACAACAAAAGACCTAGAATAGCCAAAACAATTCTAGGGGATAAAGACAATATGGGAGGGCTATCCATGCCAAAGTTCAAACTCTACTACAGAGCTATAATAACAAAGACAGCATGGTACTGGCACAAAAACAGACCCGAAGACCAATGGAACAGAATAGAAGACCCAGAAATAAATCCACAGGCCTACAGCCAGCTGATATTCGACAAAGGAGCCAAAGACATACAATGGAAGAAACAGAGACTCTTCAACCACTGGTGCTGGGAAAACTGGGCAGCCACATGCAGAAAACTAAAAGTGGACTCCAGCCTATCACCATGCACCAACATCAACTCAAAATGGATTAAAGACCTTAACATTAAACTTGAATCTCTGAAACTACTGCAGGACAGAGTAGGAGAGACTCTTGAACTAATAGGCACAGGAAGGAACTTCCTGAACAAAGTCCGAGGTTCACAACAAGTTGGAGAGAGACTCGACAAATGGGACTACTTAAAATAAAAAGCTTCTGCACAGCTAAATCTATCACAACTAAGCTAGAAAGACAACCAACTAATTGGGAAAAAATATGTACCAGCAATATATCAGGCAAGGGGTTAACATCCTGTATATACAGGGAGCTCAAGAAACTAATCCCTCCCAAACCTAACAAACCAATTACTAAATAGGCAAGGGAACTAAAGAGGGACTTCTCAAATGAAGAAATAAAAATGGCAAAGAAACACATGAGGAAATGTTCATCATCCCTGGTGGTGAAGGAAATGCAAATAAAGACAACCCTGAGATACCACCTTACCCCAGTCAGAATGTCCCACATCCACAAATCAGCCAACGACAAATGCTGGAGGGGATGTGGAGAAAGAGGAACCCTATTACACTTCTGGTGGGAATGTACTCTTATACAACCACTTTGGAAAGCAGTCTGGAGGGTCGTTAGAAAGCTAAAGATTGACCTCCCTTACGACCCAGTCATACCACTTCTAGGCATTTACCCTGAACAACAGGAACCAATATACAAGGACACGTGCACCTCCATGTTTATTGCAGCACTGTTCACAATAGCTAGGATATGGAAACAACCCAGATGCGCCACCACAGATGAATGGATCCAAAATCTGTGGTATCTATACACAATGGAATATTATGCGCCATTAGAAATGACAAAATAATGACATTTGCAGGGAAATGGATGGAGCTAGAAGGAATCATGTTGAGCGAGGTAAGCCAAGAACGAAGAGACAAACGGTACATGGTCTCCCTGATAAGCGGATGCTAAATCCAAAATGTTAGGTGATACGACAAAACTAACAGGACTTAAGAAACAAAGAACTCCCACTCATCTGGTTGAACCACTACTAAATATCCCCATGCTGCTGATCACATATATGGTATATAACATGTGAACACCGTTATATGGTACAGACTGTGATTGACAATTTGCTCCAGGAAAGTTAGAATGAACTTGTGACTTTAAATGAACATCATTATTCCACAATACTGTGAAATTCTGGAAATTATGTAATCACTTAATCACAATAAAAAAAAAAAAGAACCTTGGGGAAGGGAGGGAGGGAGGGGATGGTAGGGGGAAAACAATGGAGGGGGTAACAATGTTCAAGAGGAAGTGTACTCATTACCTCACTCATGTAACTGTAACCCTCTGTATAGTATCTTTACAATAGAATATATATATATATATATATATATATATATATATATATATATATAAATACAGAGAAACAATGGGAATGCCACTAGAATAGGCAGGGATAATTTGTGTGCAGAAGATATGGACAAGGGAGATGAATTGCAGTTGATTAACTGGGACAGTGACAGAGAAGAAACTATTAAAGGCAATTAATGTGAAGATGGAAGGGGTGCCATGGAAATCTCAGATGGTGATTCTCGTGCAAGTAGTTATTCTTTGGCAAGTGATGATAGGAAACCTGAGCTTCCTATTGCAAGACCTGGCTTTATTGCTTAGCTGGACTAAAACTGAAGATTCTCCTGCCTCAAGTTCATGAGTTCTGGGATTACAGTCTTGCACTACCGCATTCCTGTTTGAAACATTTAACTCTTATGCTAGATTATTGCTTTTTCACCTTTGAACTTTATAAGACTTACTTCGACATTTCTGGACCTTGCCATGAACATGTGTCTGAATTATGAGGAAAGGATCGTTCCAAAAGCTTCCCATACTGAAACACCTACCTTGGGTACCTGTTAACTCACTCTGCTCATCTGGCCTTTGTGGAGATGTCCCTTCTGCTCTGGTCATTAAGAGGTCTGCCAGATTCTCATCTGCTTACCAGAAGAACACAGAGGTGGAGGGCTTAATATGGCAATGAGAAAGAAGAAGTTTACTTCACTGAAACTTCTGTTATTTGCCTTATTTTTGTTTGTCATGTTTACCTTGCTCACAGATTACATTCTTTTTATGGTATGATGGAGTAATACATTTATTTTCCTCAGCATTTAAATTTAGTTATTTGTTTTCATTGAGACAAACTTCTGAGAAAGGACAACTAGCCTCATGTTCATATCCACAAATGGATGTTTTGTTTTTCATATTCCCTTGTAAGACAATAATTATTGGTCTGGAAAGTCAGGAAATAGAAATAGATTAAAACTTTTAACAAGACATATTTATTTGTGAAGTTAGTAGGCTTTGGATTTTTAGTCTAAACTGTGTGTGACTAGTATTCAGTCTGGTCCACTCAGATGACAAACTTTTGGAGGTTTTGCTTTATTTTCTTGGCAAACCATTAAACATTTCTTCAGAGAACATAAAAATCAGACTTTCTTCTCTTCATAGAGTCCACTATGCTTCAGATAATTCATCTGTAATCCTCAGCCAAAATCCAGTGCATTTGCTTTTGATTTATTGGAGCAGTCTAACTGCCAAAAATAAGGGAAACCATGCAGCCTGTCTTCTCTGAGTCTGGATTCCTTCCCACAATATAATGTTTTCCCTGTCTTTCCACATTGTTACAAATGGTATTCAATCATGCTCTCTGATGGATGAGTGGGGTTTGTGTGTGTGTGTGTATACACACACATATACATATGTGTGTGTGTGTGTGTGTGTAACCTCATACATATATGCCACATTTTATTGATCCATTCATGATTTAAGGTTTTTCTAGTTATTGGAAAGTGAGAGACATGAACCTTATCACCCGGTTTGTGGGCAGAGACATGAGCTCTTGGAGCAACAGTCCTGACCCTTGTTACTCTTTTTTATGGTCTGAAGTGGCAACAGCTGATCAAATATTAATTTGTTCATTTTTGTAAATTCTGGGACCTGAATTCAGTGCCCGTGCACTGTCCCTAAGCTTTTTTGCTTAAGTCTAACACAAAAACACTTGAGCCACAGCAACACTTCTGCTTTTTCTGGATATGTGGTTACTGAGGAATCAAACCATGGCTTCATGCATTCTAGACAAGCACTTTGTCACTGAGCCAGCTTCCCTGTCCAAGATTTTATTTTTTAAAACTAACATGTAATAGAACAAACTACATGAACAACTATATTACAGCAGGCAAACTCCTTGATTAGAACCATGACATCCCTGACCAGAAACCTGGGACACCAGGTCTTTGCCATATATCTCCTATGCAGTGAGTTTTATCCACTGATCAACATTTCATTGGCCTGAAAGGAAGCAGAGTGATGTGTTGTGAAACATGATCCAAGCAGACAGAGGGGGCCTCATTCCTCAATGTCAACGCTGAGGATGAGTATTCACTAATCCCAGACCCTCGGGGAGGCGTTGTGCTAGTGGACACCAAGTATAAATTGTGTGGGGTCATAATCCAATGGGAAGATAAGCTAGGCGATTAAGAGATATAACCTTATTGAGAATCACATGGACTCCAAAACTGTGAACTAAAAAAGATCTCTTTGGTTTGATGTTCTTGTTCTAACTTCCTTTTTCTGTACTCTGGCTTCTAAAGCCAGCTCTCATGTGTGAACTCTTCATATGCAATAAAATAAGCCATAAATAAGGCCAAATAATTGGTAATCTTATGGAAGTGAGCCTATATGAGTTATGAAAATTGACTTATTCCTGAGATACAGAGAACATGATCTATGGCTGAGGGTATTGCTGCTGGATATCACCTTAGAGATCACATTTCAACACGTGGATATAACTATAAGAGAAAAAGTGACCAAGACTTTCATGTTCCCAAAATTATTGCCATTCTGAGTGAGTCTGACACATGACATCCCATGACTGTATGGAGCAAGTGAACATTCTTTTGTTTTTAAAACATGTAGTATATGCATATATACATGCTTATACACATTACACTGACGTTAACTTTGTCCAAAGTTTTCATTTTGGTTTCAGAGGAAAGTGTTTGGATTTCACCATTCCAGAAACAGTCTCTCTCTGGGTGAGGATGTGAGAATGGGTCGAAATGATGACTTCCTTCTGTGTTTCTCTGGCAGTGCTGAAAACCAGACCAAGAGCTTCTGGTCTTCAGGTAAACAAATTGTTGATAGAGACTCCCTTCTCAAGAGATGCAATCGTCATGAATAATGCTCACTGGACACTACAGTTTTACTTCCACAAGTGCCCAGAGCACACGAGCGAATGCTGGAGGGCACAGATGTGGGTGATTCTCCTTTAAGAAGGGCAGAAGGGATGAACACAGTGGCAGGAAACCTGTTCCTCAGCAGAAAGCCTTGCAAAATCTGAACATGACCCTATGTGAGGCTGGCTATTTGAGCACAGTCTTGGACAGGTCATGAGCATCTGAAGAGTATGGAATGTTCTGCTAAGCCAAAGGTTGACTAGCAGCCTCTCCTTGGGGGAAAAGGATGGTCTAAAAGTAAACACTTATTAGAAATCTCACTAAACCTTGTTTTTTATATTAAGTCAGTTCTTCAAGGCAGAGAAGTGAGAATGGATAAAGGAGAAGGGTCCTAGGACCACTGAATTTTCCCATCTTAGAGCATCATTTTCTTTCTCAACATACAGTAGAGAAACCACAGCTTAATCCCCCAGTCAAGCAGGAACTATATTTTCAACACAGTATATGCCAACATGTTCAGGTTCAGAGAACCCAGTGATAGTGGTTCCATTATATTCTCCATAGTCACTTTTCTCTTTTTTGAGATCGGGTCTAAGTAGGCCTTTGGGCTAAGCTACATGTGTATGCGGATCAGAGGCATATACCAGCATGCCTAGCTTTGTTACTACTTTTTATGTTTTCTGCCTTTTCAAGGTCAGTCAATAGCTCTAACATGGCTCTCTCCCATTTGTCTTCTATTCATGCCCTTACATGGTTCTCTTCGTCTGGTCTAACTGGAGCCATCTGTCTCTAGCCATCATACTGTTATGATGGCCCATCTTGCTTCTTTCAAGCTAGCTCCATACACATCTGATTGTTACTAGGGAGTCTTTCCTGACTTGTGCTTTTCTCTTTTCCAAATGCCTGATTATGCAGGACATTGAAAGGAATTCCTGAATTTTCTCAAGAGTGTAAATGACTAATTCAAGGCTGTTAACAGCTTCCCACTTAAACACACAAGTAGTAGGCTAGGATTGGTGGCTCACATCTGTAATCTTCGATACTTAAATCTGGAGGATGGTGGTTCCAAGTCCAACCTAAGCAGAAAAGTCTTGAGATCCCACCTTCAAAATAATCACAAAAGAAGGGCTGTATGTATAGCTTAAAGTGACTCTACAATCTGAGCAATAGCTGTCATAGTATAGGTCACTTTGTGCTTCTTGTAGCACAGGCTCTTTAGTCCCAGGTTTGTACTAATAGCAACTCTTTAATTCCAACTTTGCGTATGTGTGTGTATGTGTACAACTTTACACACTCATGCACTTTTTGTGTACATTGAGTATTAATTAAGGTGCAGGTGATTATGTTGCAGAGACTTCAAACAAATTTGAATCTTTCCAAATACAATGAACCATCAAGAATTCTACCACTGTCATTATTCAGTACAAAGTTTCCATTTCCAAAATGCCATTTCGCTAGATGGTGTTTATCTATCCAAATTTACTTAGTCTTTCCTCTAGTTGACCCTCATCCTTCCATACCATTGCACATCCATACATGATTATACCATGTTCCTGAAATAAGGATTCTTTAGTGAAAGAATTAGCATTTAATTGTTAGCAAGTCACCTTCTTCAGTAATAACTCACAACGAGCTTAAAGTTCTACCCTTAATTTGGTCGGGCTAGGTGGACACAGCATAATAAAATGGACAAAACATCATTTCAATGTCAGGTAGAGCACTATGGGACCTGACCTCATACCAATTTGTGATAAACATGGCCCTCACAGGTGAGGGCAGAATACCTTTTTGTCCTTGTGGGACTCCTGAATTTCAGGGAAGCAGGACGCTGAGACTGAGCCCAACCCTTACACTTCTCAGATTGCTGGCCAAGTTTCAGAAAAACTCAATAATCTGCTCAAGGAAGGTATGCCAAGCTACAGGTGAAGAAAAGACAGGAGCTAAAAATTTGGCATGGAATTTCTGAGAAGACACCTTTATACTTACTAAGAACTTAGGGCTTTTATAAATGGCTCAGGATTGGTTGTGGTCAGACAGTGTGGGTATGCAAGCCAATGAGGGGACTGGCAATTTCAATACAGTGTCATACAATAGTGACAAAAAGAGAATAACCCCAAATGGGGCTTCACTAGTCATCTACCTGATATCAAAGTATTGTGTCTGACCAGTACTGAGTGTGAACCTGGACTGCTGGGCATAGGACATAGGATGTGAATTGAGTTATAAATGGAGGGATGGGTTGATGAAAATAATTGTCAAAAGCAACAGTACACTCACATCTACCGGGGATCAGTCATAAAGGGACAGTGCACTCAACCATATGAACCCATTAGCACTGCTCATTCCTGGTTGCTGGCCAGTCACTTCCTGGCTTATCAAACAGCATGCCATGTGGCAATGGTTTGGTGGACACAGAGGGCTAGCATATAAATATCAGTGAATACCTGGCATGGTAGTGGAGAGAACCAAGTCTTGGCCACCCTGCACTGCTCATTCCCAAGGTTCTCAGCCTGTTAGCTCCTTGTGGCAAACTCACTTCTCCGATGGGAACAGGTGCTGCCTGCAGGCCTCCCTGTTTTGCGCTCCAGGTCTCAAAAGTCCCCCAAAGGCTGGTCTAAAAGTGTGGGACCCTAATGCAGGCAAAGCCCAAGTGTTGGAAGTTCCAATTCATAGCAGTGACAGGGTGCTGCAGAGCTCTGTAATGTGTTGTACCTCCAAGGGAAGGAGGCACTGTTGGTACATGAATGAAACAGGGTTTCCTGATCCTCCCTGCCCAACAGCAGCTGTTCTGGCTTGAGCAGTACAAAGGAATGAGGCATGAGACACCTTGGGGACAAGCATCCACCAGTAGAAGGGTGGCTAGGGCAGGTACATCTACAAAGAACAGTGCCAGTACTGGGGGCTGTGCTCTTTTATCAACTTCTCCACATTTCACTTTTCAAAAACATCTTAGACTTTAGAGTAAGTTTCAACCTATGGACAATTTACATTAGTGTTTCTCTGGACTGTCCCAGCTCTCCCTCAATGCACATGTCATAAAACATATGAATCAAAGCCAGAACATTTCCATTGAAGTCAGATTAGTCACTAAACACAAACCCTATGCCAACCTCACCATTGCCTACTTCTGCCCACCCTTCTCTCACTCAGGAGTCTATCTGGCCCTGCAGATTCCTGCTCTCTTTCCCTTTGAGGAACAAAAGTGCCCACCATACCTCCATGGTTAGACATCGTGAAGGGTTCCACTCAGCATTTGCTGTCTTTGTAGGCATAGATTGTCGAATGTCAACAGACTCTTCCTCTTTGCCAGCAGTCCACAGAGCAACATATGCTACAGTCATCTCAGCGAATCTCACTGGGACACGAGTTCACCAAGCTTACACTTGTTCATGGTACTCGTGTTAGAAGTCAGAGTCTTGTACTTAATAGGTAGGTGACCTATACTCCAATTTTGTGCTGGTCATTTTTAAGTTGTGATCTTGCTTCCTATCCAGGTAGATGCCAGGGCCTGGACTCACCTATTTTAAGCTTCCTATTTTAATGAAGTTGATATGCATCCCTAGCTTAAGAGGAGATGTCACCCACTTTTTGGCTTGGGTTGGGCCTGAATAATGATCATCCACATCTCAGCATCCTAAATAGTTAGGATTACACAGGCGACTCCCAGCTCCAATGTGCCTTCCTTCTCAACACTACCCACTCAGCAATGACTGACAGTTTTCTCTCCTGTTACTCTTACCCTCTGGAATTTCAGAGAGGAGACACACATTTTCTTCTTCATTGTACTCTAATTGCTCCCAAGATTGCCTGAAATTGTACTGTCTATCTCCCCTCATTGTAGGCTCCATAAGGAAATGATACCCCCAGATCCTGGATGTTTATGCATGAGGAGGTAGGTCCCAGTGACACAGAGGTAAACTTAGTTATGAACCCCAAAGGGAAGTCCTGCTACTCCAGCTGTGGGCTGTCAGTTCCTTCTGCAACTCCCTCAGCTACTCCCTCAGCTACAGTCATCCTCCATGCACTCACCACACTGATGGGTATGAAGACAGCATCATGCCAATTGGCCAGGTCAAACTCCGGGCACCCAGTGATGGAGCTGGAGGAGTTGCACTTGTCCCCCTATCCAACCTGACATCCAGTCCCTCCCTTCAACAGGGTTCAATCTCTGTGGATGCTCCTCTCTACAAACTCTCTCAGTCTCTCTCTAGAAGTAAGGAACAGGTATATGTAATTGAGAAAAAGCAAACACAATCTCTCATCATGAATGGGCTAATTTAAATAGTGAAAAAACCCACAAATTTATACTGAACCCCTCTCCCCACTTCTTTTATTTATGTAAGTTTGCTTACTAATTGCTTTTGTGTGTCTGTTTTGGGAGGTATATGGGTACAGGTGCGGGGTTGGGGTTGTGAATACTAGGACTTGAAGTCAGGTCCTTTGGCTCTTAACTTTTGTTCAAGGCTGGCACTCTTAACCATTCCAGCCACTGGTCCACTTGTGGCTTTTTCCAGGCTAAATGAAATAAGAATATCTTGGGTTTCTCTGCCTACACTGGCTTCAAACTGCAATTCTGGTATCAGCCTCCCCAAAAGCTAGTATTACAGGTGTGTGTGTGAGCAACTGGTGCATCGCCTCCCACTGCCACTTTAAAAGGGCAGCTTTTAGCTTGTGAAGATAAAGAGTAATTCTTGATAGAAAACTGTATCAGTGTGATTTGTACAGATCTCGAGGCTCCTCATGGGAGGAATGGCCTCCTGGGAAGGATCACAGAACTACCTGAACCAAATAGATTTGATGAAATGTCCCCAGAGAACACACTGGATACTCTGAGTAGAACAACACACAAACCACAGATTTTAAAGAAATTGTCTAAAATAATTTTTTAACCAAGGTACTCACAGATGCCCCTTCCATAATCTTGGGAAAGATAAAAGTAGAGCAGCCATCTGGATCCTGTCCGAAGTGGTTATAGGGTGTTTGGAACCAAGCGATTTCCTTGGCCCAATCCACATCACAAAGAGGCAATATGGATGCTCCTACTCCAATGGCTGGGCCCTTTACTGCTACAATATTAGGCTTCTTAAACTGAATGAAAGTATTCACTAAATTTCTAAATTAAAAAATATAAATGAGGAACAAGTAATAACATTGCATGTGTGAGCAGATGACAAAAATCTATTCTAGATTGCAAGTTGCCAAACAGAAAACGTGCAAATCATAAAAGCTAAGATTTGTTAAAAAGCCTTCTCCCAGAAAAGGTAGACTGTGGATCTACTGGTTGCATGTTGTAAAAGCTTACCTACAGCCTGGATATCACGCAAAGGTGGCTGCTGCCACCGGTTGTAGATGACATAGCCAGAAGTGCTTTGGGTATTTACAGTGGCTCTTGGCCACTCTGACCATTATATGTAGCATTTCCAACTTTCTCTTTGAATACCCAAGGATCATACTGACTTTAGGGCGTTCTTGTGTTGAAGAAAGAGAAAATTCAGAGTGAACTTGGCACCAAGATTGTCTGGTAGTGACTGAATGGTATTGACTAAGGATAATAACCTGCCCCTGCTAGGAGACTTTACACATTGAATCTGGAAACAACGGGTATTTTCTAAGGTCTTATAAACTGGACTAAATTAACTTAGGGATATGGAGCTAGGCTAATTTAAGACATGAGGTTGGAAAGAAACATCATCAAACATCCCAATGCCTGTATCCCATTATGTGTTGGTGGATGCTACTGGCACAGGAGATTGGAGAGCAAAGCAGGCTTGGGGGAAGGTGGCCTTTGCAGGGGACAAGAAATTGCCACAAAGCACAGCCAATGCTTTGTTGGAGTTTGTTTTTACAAGCTTTGTAGTTCCAGGGAGGTTGATGCTATACTATATAGGGAATCTGCTTCTTCCTCCCCTGCCATACAGCTGATTCTGTTTTCAGAGGTGGTTTCTTGTTCTGATTTCACACAGTAGAGGAAAGCATGAACTTATACCTACATATATACAAAGTGATTCTTTTTATGTAGTTTGAGTCTGACCATTGAAGAACAACTACAAGTTTTCATATACAGAGTTCTAAGTCAGGGCTTTACTGAAAACAGCCATTGAGACACTTCCTACTAATTCCCCATCCTCTGAACACTATCAAGATGGAATATAGTCCTGCATCTCCCCTTGCCTCCATGTACCTCCCCACCACAAGTCCTGAGGGTTGAACTCAAGATCTTCTGTTTAGTTGGCTGGCATTTGACTATTTGAATCACACTTCCAGTCCTATCTTCACTAAACACTTGGAGGCTCAATTTTTACAGAGTTTTCTTTTTGGGGGGAGAGGGTCTGGTCGTAGGACTTGAACTCTGGGCCTGGGCACTGTCCCTAGCTCTTCAGCGCAAGGCTAGCGTTCTACCACTTAGGCCACAGCGCCATTTCTGGCTTTTTCTCTTTTTGCGTATGTGGTTCTAAGGCATCAAACCGAGGGCCTCAGGCATGCCAGGCAAGCGCTCTACCACGGAGCCACCATCCCAGCCTTTAACAGACTTTTCAAATTGAGCTTGCCAAGATCGTCTGGATGGATTTTAGACATTTGAGTAGCTAGGATTACAGATGTGAACCACCTGTATCCCTCTAGATTATATTGTAAGGAGGGAGGTTGGGAGGTTTATAAAGAACACAGGAGTACAGGGCTTGCGGAAGAAGATTCCAGCAACTGGTGTGAGGTGTAGTCCATTAGGTAGGCCGACCTCATCTCAACTTTGCCATTTTCCCCCAAGGTTAGTACTGTTTTTACACTGCAAGAATTAATTATTTTAAATTAGCAAACTACATTAATATCTGAGTATTCTAAATGAGATGGCACAGGCCTTGTTAGAAAGTTCACACTGCGGTTTAATGATAAATCTGTGGTGCATAAACACATAAGAATCAAAAACTGTCCACTATTCCATGCTTTTCCCATGATATATTTGTACATATATAAAAAATTCTGGTCTCAAAGTCTATGATGAAAATCAATACCAGGATTGATACAGGATTGATACATTGTTTTATAACTGCAATTTCTATTTTTGCCTGGTGTGATAATAATGTCAAATGAAGTTATGTCTCTGTTTTAGAGATCCATGCTAAATTTACCATCAGCCCTCCTCAGAGGAAGAGTGCCATGATGATGTGTGAATTCATTTGTAAATATGAGTTGAACAGAAACTCAATTTGTTAAAACACAGCGACCCATCAAAGCTCTGTAGAAATGACCTGTCAGGAGAGACCTCCCCAGGCCACAAAGCTGTAGTTTCATGAATTACAAAAATCCAGCTGCAGTATATCTAGCGGTAAGAGATCATGATGGACCTAAAGAGGAAAATGTGTACAACTTTGTTAAGTATATATAGGGTTTTGTTTGCTATCCATGGGTCTTGAACATAGGGCCTGGCCACTGTCTCTGAGCTTCTTTTTTATTGTGAAAATACCATACAGAGGGGTTACAATTACATGGGCAAGATAATGAGTACATTTCTTATCAAGCATTGTTGCCTCCTCCTTTGTTTCCCCATACTATCCCTTCCCCTCTCTACCCCCCACACCCTCCTACCACCACCACCCCACCCACCCCAGTCCCTCACCCGACCAAAGTTGTAAAGTTTGTTTTTCAACATAACGTCTTGTACATCTCATTGTTGTAATGAGTCCAACTCTAACCCAATTTAAACGATTTGTTTTTTTCCCTTCCCCTCCACAAATTATATCAACATCAAATACAGTTAAAGCAGGGCTTATACCATGGTGGAGGTACATACAAAGCAATAAAGAAATCATCTTTTAAGTATGTTGGAAACAATCACAAGAAAGAAAAAAAGACATTTGAATCCTTATCTTGGAGTTCATTTGAACTAACATCAACTTGTCTGACAGTTTCTGTTTGTCTTAGACATATAATAGTTATTGCAAATAAGGGAAACTATGGGACCTATATTTCTTTGGGCTTGCCTTACTTCACTTAATATAATTTTTTCCAAGTCTTTCCATTTCCTAACACATGGGACAATGTCATTCTTTCTGATGGAGAAATAGAATTCCAAGGCTAGTCTTCTACCGAGTTCTAACAACACTTCCAGTTTTTCTGAGTAGTTTATTGGAGATAAGAGTCTTATAGACTTTTTTTTTCTGGGCTGGCTTCAAACTGCAATCCTCAGATTTCAGCCCCCTGAGTAGCTATGATTACAGGCATGAACTAACAGGCTCCTGGTATATATATATATATATATATATATATATATATATATATATATATATATATATATATATATATATATTATATTTATATTTATATATATATATATCTTTAAAAACTTACAATTAAAACCCACAAAGATTAAAAGGTGCACAATGCAGCATACTCAATTTTTATTTTTTCCCACTGGATCTTTGGTGAACTGAGTTAAAGATTTGCCGCAAAATTAGTTTATGAAGACAGAATTCCTTCTGCAAAGACCCTTGACATGGTCAGATAATAAGTCAGACCCTCATAGAAGGGAGTAGGAATTGTCTCGGAAAACCAGGCAACAAGATCTGAATTAGGAAGTAGTGTGCTGCCTTCCTCAGCTTACACAGCTTTATTATCTGAAGAAGGAAGGATTGAGTGGGAAGAGGTCAAGTTCTAGGGACAGTTTTGGGGTTTATTTTGCTCTCTCTCCAAATCCTCTAGTATCGGACTGCTGAGTAATAGCCTCTTCCTTTGAAAACTCCCCAAGTTATCTCACTCTATCATGAGAGGAGATCTCACTTCTGTGGAGAGGAGCTTGCTTTTGCATCCTTCAGACACATAGTCTGCAGGCATCAAAAGACCAATGCTACAAATGGAACCCAAGCTACTCAGTTTTATAAATGATGTAAGGGCCATTTTATGACAATGAATCTGCAAACTGACCATCATCAATCCAATAGTTGAAATAGCAGCCCTAGACAGTGGATGATGTAAGATGTTATTTGATCTGCATTCTCACTTCCCTTCCTTTCCATTTTGGATATTTGCCACAATTTGGATCTTAGCATCAAAAAGTTTAAGAAAGTGAGACATGACCCCAGAGAAATAAGCAAAAAAAAATATATAGAAAGATTGTTTTGTGTAATGTCCTCTTAGGCAAATAAAGTTTTTTTAAATAAAATGAGTAAGAAAGAAAAAGGTTAAGTGAAATTGCTTTAAATAAGTATTTTTTCTGATTCTCCCATATTCCATTAAGAAAAATTCTCGTGACAAAAATAGATTCACTCAAAGCAGCAATAACGCAGGTTTTGCAGAAGCACAATGTTTCTGTTTCCTATAATATCAGCTGAACCTGGAGAAGAACATGGTAGTGGGATGCTGGTAGAAAAAGTAGTAGTGAGGATCTGATGAAAACATGCATCGAAACTCACCTAAAAGTGCAGGAGATGCGGTTTCTGCTTAACTATCTGTATCTATCATTTTTCTTTTTCTAATCCCAGTTCTACAAGCCTCAGCCACTGTCAAGATCAGATGTACAAAGTCACCACAGAAAACAATGGTGTGTGTGTGTGTGTTTGTGTGTGTGTGTGTGTGTGTGTGTGTGCGTGTGTGTGTGTAAAAAGTGAGGCTTAAAGTCATGCAACATATCCTAAACTATGGTTTAACAATAAGCAGTGTCCACACATTGATATGAGGTTTTGAAAGTCTAGAGCAGAATTATATCCACTGATTAAGGTTTATAATTTCAAGTCAAGTAATAAGGCAGTGGCTTCTAGTACTACATCACAAATCTCCAACTAAAGAACCCAGAATAATAATGGGATTATAGCATTTCAAACCACAGGCATGTTATTCTGGGGAATAATAGAGATGAGGAAGAC
Organism: Dipodomys merriami; assembly: GCF_024711535.1. Taxonomy (NCBI): domain Eukaryota; kingdom Metazoa; phylum Chordata; class Mammalia; order Rodentia; family Heteromyidae; genus Dipodomys; species Dipodomys merriami. The sequence goes on along the minus strand of NW_027206493.1, from coordinate 101,777 downwards.
TGAGGTCCCAGGCTAGTCTAGGCAAAGTGTTAACAAAAAGACCTTATCTCAAGAAATACTTCTGGCTAGGTGGTTCATGCCTGCAATTCCAGCTCTGAGGGAGGTGTATGGACTCAATGCCCAAAAATTACTTTAAATACTGAAAACAAGAAGGGGGCTGGTGGTTTGGTAGAGTGCATGCCTAGCATGTATAAGGCTTTGAGTCCAATCAAACAACAATACTATAAAAAAAGCAAACAAATGTAAGATGTGCTCATTAGATGGATTCAAATACCTATGCAAGAAGCCATAAAAGTACGGCTTCTTTCCACTCTATAAGAAATATTTAGAATTTGGTGAAGTTATGAGAAGTGTGCAGCACAAGTACTATGCAGCTGTACATTATCTATACAGCACTCTTAATCACCATGCCTGAGCACTTGCTGGATTTCACTTAGACTTAAAATCAGTTATTGGCCTCTGGTAAGCAGACATTTATGTCAGACCCATAGAAAGAGCAGATAAGTTAATTGAGTCAATTGAGTTAAATGATAGACATCTGGAAACAACCTGCTTAAACTGTATACAAAGGAAAACCACCAACACTAGAACTTAATATTTGGTTATTCCCAGTGCAAATTGAGATGTATGCAGTTGTAGAGCTTTCCTGGCCTTTGCATGCTGGCTTTTCAGATACTAGTCAATGTGTATGCATAGAAAGCTCCATTGCGGGCTGGGAAGGTTGCTCAGTGGTAGAGCGCTTGCCTTGCATGCATGAGGCCCTGGGTTCGATTCCTCAGCACCACATAAGCAAAAAGAAAAAAAGCCGGAAATGGCGCTGTGGCTCAAATGGTAGAGTGCTAGCCTTGAGCTGAAGAGCTGAGGGACAGTGCCCAGGCCCAGAGTTCAGGCCCACAACTGGACCCAAAAAAAAAAAAAAAAAGAAAGAAAGCTCCATTGCTGTGTGCTCTGCCACAACACTAAGACCATTAGTGTTGTAGGATGATAGGGAAACTCCTCACAGAACACAACATAGCCATTGTTACCTTGCACGAATAAGAAAGCTGTCAAGCTGGGCACCAGTGGCCCATGACTGTGAACCTAGCTACTCAGGAGGCAGAGATCTAAGTATGGCAGTTAAAAACCAGCCTGGACAGGAAAGCCCTTGAGATACTTATCTCCAATAAACCACCAGAAAACTAGCAGTGGCACTATGGCTCAAGCGATAGAGAACTAGCCTTGAGCTGAAGAGCTAAGAGACAGTTCCTAGGCCTAGAGTTCAAGACCAATGACCAACAAAACAACAAAAAAAAGAAAGAAAGGAACAAAGAATAAAGAAAGAAAGAGAAAGAGAGAGGAAAGAAAGAAAAGAGAGAGAGAAAGAGAAAGAAAGAAAGAAAGAAAGAAAGAAAGAAAGAAAGAAAGAAAGGAAGGAAGGAAGGAAGGAAGGAAGGAAGGAAGGAAGGAAGGAAGGAAGGAAGGAAGGAAGGAAGGAAGGAAGGAAGGGAAAATTGAAAAACAGAAAGACACCTGTCAAGATGAGAGCTATGGCAAAGCTTCAGCCTCTGCAGATAAAGACATCCTGACCTGGGAGATGGCTCAAGGACAGAGGAATTGCTCTTAGTAAGAGAAAAATTTTCCACTGAGCACATACCACTAGAATGCAGCAGATGCCCAGCACTTGCCTACTGCCCCAAGTCCGTGTGGCCAGAGTCATTAGCAGCCTAGCTGCCAGGTCCCCTCTGCTTCCCACCTCCTGGGAACATTGTGGACCAGCTCAGAAGGAGGTTTCAGAAGAGCATAAAGAGCCATGCAGCAAAGCAGTGGTGCAAAAGCACAAAGCACATGTCTCTCACCTCTGGGTTTACAGTTATTCTCAGATGATTTGTGGATAACAAGACTTGGGGGAAGCTTCCTGAAATTACTCTGTATCCATAGGCACTCTTTGTCTGCCTCACACTGAAAGGCAACAACTTGTCTAAAGGCTGGTCTCCTCTGTCGCCAATAAATTCCTTTTCCCAGTCATCACTCCTGTAACAGACATATGTATGTTGGCTGATAGCACATCCTTGAATAGAGATGTACCTGCCAAGGTTTTGAAATCACAGTGGTCTGTGAAGTCCTATCACCAGTTGTCTTCCACTATCATCTCAGAATTAGACCCAAAGCGGGTCGCAATTCCAGGACTAATCAACAAAACACTGTCCATATGAGAACCTTGTCAAAGTCTACTTAAAGATACCTTTTAGTTTAATTCTATGTCTGACAGAATAACCACCCCCTACTTTTTTGGTCTAGGATATGTACAGCTCTAAACTGGGAGACTTTTAGAGAATGAGATTAGAGAGAATGGGTTTTCTGGACAGGATCTGCTATAGGTATGACAAGGTGGAAGGAAAAAGGAAACAGCGTAAGGAAATATGATTAACAAGGCCGAAGTGGTCAAAAGAAATCTCTCCAATGCAAGAAGGTCCTTCTGACAAACCTGTTCTTGTTGGGCCACGGCCTGGTATGGTGGTGCCACTTTAGACTCTGGTCCCATTAGAGCAACATACATGTCAGGGCTTCTTCCTTCCACGGCCTAGGATGACTACAAGAAGTTCATTCCCTGTTCCTACCTCTGCTTTCTAAAAGGGTACATACATCAAGGGGCTCTCTTCTTTCCCGCTACAAACATTCTACCAGTGTTCCCTCATGACACAACTCTTCAGTGCCAATCTGGGTGTTTTTCCATGAGTCCTAATATTTTGTCTTCTGAGCCTAACATTTGTTTTTTGTTTTTGTTTTTGTTGATATTTTATTTTTTTACATTTTATTTTTATTTTATGTTTTTTCTTGCTGCAAAAATTAATTTTATTTAATGTGCAAATACTATACAGAGTTGTTACAATTACATAGGCAAGATAGTGAGTACATTTCTTATCAAGCATTGTAGCCTCCTCCTTTGTTTACCCTTCCCATCCTCCCTGCCCCCCACCCAATCCCCCTCCCGCAAGTTGTAAAGTTCGTTTTTGACATGACAAATTGTACTTCCTCATTGTTACAATAGGTCAACCTGTATCCTTATTTGAATGACTTCTTTTTCCCCTTCCCCTCCACAAATTATACCGACATCAAATATAGTGAAAGCAGAGGTTATACTGTGGGGGAGGGACATACAAATACAAAGCAACAAAGAAATAATCTTATAATTGGGTAAGAAACAAATGCATGAAAGAAAAAAAAACATATAAAATACATATCTTAGGGTTCATTTTCCAAACATCTCCTTATCTGACCTTTTCTGCTTGACGCATATATATATATACTAGATATTGCAAATAAGGGAAATCATGGGACCTATGTTTCTTTGGCCTTGGCTTACTTCACTTAATATAATTTTTTTGAGTCTTTCCATTTCCTAACAGATGAGGTAATGTCATTCTTTCTGATGGAGGCATAGAATTCCATTGTGTATATATACCACATTTTCTTGATCCATTCATCTACTGAGGGGCATCTGGGTTGGTTCTAGATCTTAGCTATGGTAAATAATGCTGAAATAAACATAGTTATGCTGGTAGCTATAGTGTGGTCTTGTTTGTAAACATTTGGGTAAATGCCCAAAAGTGGGATTGCTGGGTCATAGGGGAGCTCTATGTGGTGTCTTTTGAGGAACCTCCATACTACTTTCCAAAGTGGTTGAACGACTTTACACTCCCACAAACAATGAAGTAAGGTTCCCTTCTGTCCACATCCCCTCTAGCAACTATTGTTATTAGAGTTCTTGATTTTTGCCATTCTAACTGGTGTGAGTTGGTATCTCAATGTTGTTTTGATTTGCATTTCTTTTTATGGCTAGGAAGGTTGAGCATTTCTTCCTGTGTCTATTGGCCATCCTTCTTTCTTCTTCAAAGAAGTTTCTCTTTAAGTCTTTAGTCCACTTATTTATTGGGCAGTTGTTTCTTTGAGGATTTGTTGTTGGGGGATTTAATTTTTTGAGTTCGAAGTATATTTTAGATATGAGACCCTTGTCCGTTGTATGACTAGTGAAGATCTTCTCCCAATCCGTGGGCTTTCTATTGATCTTGCTAGCTATGTCCTTTGTCATGCAGAAGCTCTGCAACTTTATGCAATCCCATTTTTCCAACATTTCTTTGATTTGTTGTGTTTCTGGGTCTCTATTAAGAAAATTTCGGGCAGCGCCAAGGAGACCTAGGGTTTCTCTTATTCCATCCTGTAATGTTTTCAGTGTCTGCTTTGACTCCGAGGTCTTTGATCCATTTGGAATTGATTCTGTTACATGGTGATATATAAGTATCTAGCTTTAGTTTTCTACAAGTAGTTAACCAGTTTTGCCAGCACCATTTACTGAAGAGCCTGTTTTTCTTTCATTCTATTTTTTTATCTCCCTTATCGAAGATTAGATGGCTATAGGTCTGTAGGTTCATTTCTGGGATTTCAATTCAATTCCATTGGTCCTGAGGTCTGTTCTTGTGCCAGTAACTAGCTGTTTTGATTACTATGGCTTTATAGTAGAGTTTGAAATTTGGTATTGATATTCCTCCAGCAGTGTTCTTTCCGTTGAGGAGCATTTTTCCTATTCGGGGTCTTTTATTGTTTCATATGAATTTTTGGATTGCCTCTTCTATTTCCTTGAAGAATGAGGTTGGAATGTTGATAAGTATCACATTGAATTTGTAGATATCCTTGGGAAGTATTGCCATTTTCACGATGTTAATCTTTCCAATCCAGGAGCATGGGAGTTTTTCCCATTTTCTAAGTACCGTTTTTATTTCATTTTTCGTTTTTGAAGTTTTCATCATAGAGGTCCTTCACTTCTTTGGTTAACTTAATTCCTAGGTATTTTATTTTTTGTGGGGCTACTACAAATGGAGTTGCTTTCCTAATTTCAGCCCCACTTTTCTAACATTTGTTACCTTTTCCTCCTTTTGGTGCTGGGGACTGAACAGAGAGTCTTGTGCATGCCAGGGATGTACTCTACCATTGAGTTGCATCTTCACCCAGAGCTTTGCTTATCATACTAGTCAAGGACTCTATTAAGTATTTGATACAATTACCAAGGTACATGAGAATAAGGGAGATGCTGCACTTAGCATTTGGACAAAATAATCACCCTGTCTATAGGAGTCACCTCAATGTTGGCTTGTGTGGCAATGAGTGCAGACCTCTGGCTAGGAGGAAACAAAAGCCATGCCTGAGAAATATATGGTGATCTACTTATATAATTATCAAGAAGAGTTTTCTGAGGGGTGAGGCAAGAGTTATTAATTGTGAAACAAGAACTACTTTGTCAAGAGTGTAAAGTAATAATCCAAAGCCACCAGAAAAGGCTCATAAATGAGTATTTAAGAGAAAACAAAAAAATATTCTTAGTCATTTGTTGTTGGGGGATTTAATTTTTTGAGTTCCAAGTATATTTTAGATATGAGACCCTTGTCCGTTGTATGGCTAGTAAAGATCTTCTCCCAATCTGTGGCCTTTCTATTGATCTTGCTAGCTATGCCGTTTGCCATGCAGAAGCTCTGCAACTTTATGCAATCCCATTTGTCCAATCTTTCTTTGATTTGTTGTGTTTCCTGGTCTCTATTCAGAAAATTTCGGCCTGAGCCAAGGAGACCTAGTGTTTCTCCTATTCCATCCTGTAATGTTTTCAGAGTGTCTGCTTTGACTTCGAGGTCTTTGATCCATTTGGAGTTGATTCTGGTGCAGGGTGATATATAAGGATATAGCTTTAGTTTTCTACATGTAGTTAACCAATTTTGCCAGCACCATTTACTGAAGAGGCTGTCTTTTTTCCATTCTATTGTATCAAATCCTCAAAGAAACAACTGCCCAATAAATAAGTGGGCTAAAGACTTAAAGAAAAACTTCTCTGAAGTAGAAAGAAGGATGGCCAATAGACACATGAAGAAATGCTCAACATCCCTAGCCATAAAAGAAATGCAAATCAAAGCAACATTGAGATACCACCTCACAAAAGTTAGAATGGCAAAAATCAAGAACTCTACCAACAACAGATGCTGGAGGGGATGTGGACAGAAGGGAACCTTATTTCATTGTTGGTGGGAATATAAACTTGTTCAACCACTTTGGAAAGAAGTATGGAGGTTCCTCAAAAGACTTCACATAGACCTCCCCTATGACCCAGCAATCCCACTTTTGGGCATTTACCCAAATATTTACAAACAAGATCACACTAAAGCTTCCAGCACAACTATGTTTATTGCAGCATTATTTACCATAGCTAAGATATGGAACCAACCCAGATGCCCTTCAGTAGATGAATGGATCAAGAAAATGTGGTATATATACACAATGGAATTCTATGCCTCCATCAAAAAGAATGACATTGCCCCCTTTGTTAGGAAATGGAATAACTTGGAAAAAAATATATTAAGTGAAGTAAGCCAGGCACAAAGAAACACAGGTCCCATGGTTTCCCTTATTTGTAATATCTAGTATATGTATGAGTCAAGTGGAAAAAGTAAGATAATGTTATGTTAGGAAAATGAATCCTTAGATAGGTATCTTAATGTTTTTTTTCTTTCATGCATGTGTATCTAATGCATTTATAAGATTATTTCTTTGTTGCTTTGTGTGTCCCTCCCCCACAGTATAACCCCCGCTTTCAATATATTTGATGTCAGTATAACTTGTGGAGGAGATGGGGAAAAACAAGTCATTTAAGGATTCAGGTGGACCTGTTGCAACAATGAAAAGTACAAATTGTCATGTCAAAAACGAGGTTTACAATGTCGGTGGGGGCGAGATGGGGAAGGATTGGGTGGGCGGGGAGGGGGGAGGCTGGGAAGGGAGGTGAAGGGTAAACAAAGGAGGAGGCTGCAATGCTTGGTAAGAAATGTATTCATTATCTTGCCCATGTAATTGTAACCCCTCTGTACAGTATGTTCACAAATAAAATAAAATTTAAAAAATATTCTTAGTCAAATACTGGTAGATATGCTAGGTGGGACCTCCATCACAGCTTGGCCTCAATCCTTAACCCACTGAGGAGTGAGAGTGCTTTGGCCAGACCTGCCTTCAGTTCTGACCCAGCAGCCTTGTTGGGTTTGGGGATCATCCAACCTGATCAGTTCCAGTACTAGAGACCCAGGAATGTCAATTTGCTGGCCAACACCTACTCCCTAGGACTCCCACATTAGAAGCTAATTGCACTTTGATATGCCTTGGGGCAAGGACAGAAAACATCTTGCTTCTAGTCACAGATCACCCCCTGGGGAAGTTTACTTTCTAATGAGTGAGATCAGCTTGGCTTAAAGATCTATACCCCACTCATCTCCACCCTACTCCAACCTCAGGCCTGGTAGAGGAAAGCTTAGGGAAATTACTATTTCCCAACTTTACTAGCAGCAAGGAACTTGCACCTCACCCAGTTGTATCTTTTCCTTAGAGCTTTCTAAAAGTTGCTAAATTCCCATAGGTCCTGTTTCTGAATAAAAAGGGGCTTACAGGTTATTGGTGGCCATGGAGGAATGCCTGGCACAGACAACCTACCTGAAGCCTCACTGCAAGAAGAGTGAAAGATTCTGGCAAAAAGAACCCTTGACTGATGTGGCCTCCTGTGAAAACAGAAGTGTTCGACCTCTTCCTGGCCATTGTAGGTTCTAAGCAATTGAGATTTCCATCTTACTCATGTAAAGTAACCATACCCAACAGGCTAGCTCCATGCATCCCTTTTGTCCTTACAACTCCCCCTGGGCCTCAGATAGCTTTGAATGCTGGAAAAGTGAGTATGAGAATGGGTCATTGGGCCATGTCTCCCCTTCTCTCCTTCACTTGGAAGGACAGAATCAAGCAGTTCTTGATACACTATGGGGCTGGTCAGCTTTTCACTCCCTCAAAGAGCTAGACTCACTTCTGTCCTTAATGTTGCCAGATGCCTTGAGAAACTACCCTGGCAACCAAGATCTTGCACTCATCCTGTGAGTTCTGCTTCACTGTAAACTGAACTGTAAGCACAGGGATCGGGGTTCCTGCTACAGTTTCTGGAGAATGTGACTGCAATCCCTCTGATGGGGCATGAGACAAGAACCTATCATTGTGTGAAGGAGAAGTAGATCTGTAATGGCCAGTATTCATAACTGCCTTTTGTGGTTCCATTCCCAAAGAGGAATGTGTAATGGGTGGCAGGTATAGCCAGTCCTGTCAGAATAAAGGAGGAAGAGGCCCTGCTACCTCAGTGCCCAGACAAGCCTTGAACGTCAATCCTGTCAGTACTCCAAACATCAAATTGGTACTAGGAAAATTGTAACATCTAGTTTTAGTTTTCTTTCTCTTCAAACTGCTTTTTTGCTACTGGCATGCTATTGAGAGATTGCTAACTTTAAAACTGGGCCAGGGAAAATAAAAAATATTGGCATTTGTCATACTCCTCTTCAAAATAGCAGGAATACCATGAATTTGAAACTCCTCTTGAGCACCAGTCCTATATTGCTAAGATTAAATCCTGCTGGCCACCTTTATATTTCAAATACATTGAAAGAATAAAAGGGATTCTTAAGAAGAATAAGGACTAAGAGTATAAAATGTATACTTCTTTATTTATATAAATAAGGCTTTCATACAATTATATTTAAAAGAAATCTGTATTTTTACATTCACCACCAGTGAGTTTCTGACAGGAAAGGCTGTGCATAATGATACACAGCAAGGATCCCACTCCAGGACAACAGGAACTCAGGAAAGCACCATTAATTTGAGAAGTAGGCAGGCTCTGACACTCCTGTTGCACTGCTAGCAATGGGAAGTCTTAAACTAGTTCCTACACCAAGTCTTCTTCAAATTCCCCCTGTTCATCAGCAGTGTCATCTTGGCACTGCTGGTACTCGGACACCAGGTCATTGATATTGCTCTCAGCTTCAGTGAACTCCATCTCATCTATGCCCTCACCTATGTACCAGTGCAAGGATGCATTGCACTGGAACATGGCACTGAACTGCTCTGAGATGCACTTGAAGGGATCCTAGATGGCTATGTTGTTGCCGATGAAGGTGGCCGACCTCGTGAGTCTATGTAGGGGTGGGGTGGGGGGGAAGGGAAGGGGGGATGTCACACACAGCCGTCTTCACATTGTTGGGGATCCAGTCTCCAACGTAGCTGCTGTTCTTGTTCTGCATGTTGAGCATCTGTTCATCCACCTCTTCATGGACATGCAGCCTCGGAAGATGGCAGCCGCTGTCAGGTAGCAGCCATGGCGGAGATCACAGGTGACCATCAAGTTCTTAGGGTCAAATATCTGCTGGGTGAAGCTCGCGCACTGAGAGAGCATGGTACTGCTGGCTGGCACGGCTGGCCAGGGGCACAAAGCCAGGCATGAAGAAGTGCAGGCGGGAAAGAGCACCATATTCAAGGCCAGCTTGTGCAGGTCTGCATTCAGCTGGCCAGGGAAGCACAGGCAGATGGTATCCCCGCTGTTGGTGCCTGACACCAGGTGGTTCAGGTCGCCATAGTTGGGCGTGGGCAGCTTCAAGTTACAGAAGCAGATGTTGTACAGGGCCTTGTTGTCGATGCAGAAAGTTTTATCTGCATTTTCCACCAGCTGGTGGACAGAGAAGATCGCGTTGTAGGGTTCCAGCACTGTGTTTGACACCTTTGGGGAGGGCATGACACTGAAGGTGTTCATGGTGTGGTTTGGGTACCCCTCTTGAATATTGTTGAGAATCAGGGTGCCCATGCTTGACCCGGTGCCACCTCCCAAAGAGTGGGCCAGCTAGAAACCCTGTAGACAGTCACACCTTTCTGACTTCCGCCTCACCACATCCAGTACCGGCTCCACCAGCTCAGCTTCCTCTGTGTAGTAGCCCTTGGTCCAGTTATTGGTTGCCCCGCTCTGGCCTATCAGACACAAGCCATGATGGGACACACACTCCAAGAATATTTACTGTGCCATTTGCATTGTGAAGACAACAGGACTCTTCTGAGCCAACCTTTGCTTTTAATTTAGATAACTTTGGTGAAATAAAGGAAATGTTTTCATTGTATCTGGGACCCTACAAATCACCCAGGTTCTAAAGAAATAAAGACAATGTGGAGGAAGATACATTTTAACCCAAATCAACTACTTGTAGAAATGAAGAACAGAGCCTGCCTCAATACTGGAAATGTAATTAGTTTCACAGGAGGGACAGGAGCACATTGTCATCATAGGAAAGCTAAGCTGCAAGCACTTGTCTGCACCTTGCTCACACATAGCTATGCTTTGATTTCTGGTGTCCTGAAGTAGTTCTCTCTTATTGCCGGGCCTTTGAAATGACCAGCAGTGCTGAAACCTTGTTGGAGGCTTTCCCTGATTGCTGATCTTTCCCTTCAGAGGCTTCTTTGTCATGGAGGGCTTGCAGAGTTGCACTGATCTGAGCTGTCTGAGTGGCCAGGGGCATGACTCCAGTGGACTGGAATAGGTGGGTTAGGTGAGGACAATATCTAGGTGTATAAAGGCTCAGCCCAGCACTGGAGTGCCTGGATGTTAGGACCCATAGACCATGATGACATACCAAATATGAAGTTGTCTGGCCTGAAGCTCTGGCCAAATGGTCCTGATCTCACTGAGTCTAAGGTTCCAGGCTCTAGGTCCACCATGATGGCCCGAGGAACATATTTTTTGCCTGTGGAGACAAGAGTTGACTTAGGCCTATAATTGACAAGAAACTTAGGGGCAGAGCTTATGATTCTGAGTGACTCTCAGCATTCATTACAGAAATTACAGCATTTGAGACATGGAAACAGAAAAGATTGGTTCAGCCATTGAGGGATTTTTTGAAGAGGAGATTAGCAGTGGTTCTCTCACTTCAGCCCTCCCTTCTTTTCAGGCCTCCTGGTCACTTCCGCCTTTTGCACACCATCCCATCCCTGCCAATCCTCCAGGGCTAGTCAGTCTTTACTGATGCAGTCAATATAAGCTAGCTTATGTGGATTCAGAACAGGCAGAAGAAAGTAGAAATGCATTTGGAAGGTGGATGGAAAATGCCTCTCAACTGTGACTACCCTTTTTGCCCCTTGGCCAATGAGACAGTCATGAGACAATCAAATTGCTTCAGCTTTCTTGTCATCAAGAGGTGATTCAAACTTATGCATTCTCTTTCTTGACACTGTCTCTCAAATTACAGAGGAACAATATGGTAATCTTGCTTCACAAAAAAAAAATGGAAAAGACAACATTGAAGGAAAAGCTCATTGCTTCATGATGAGTGTTGGGCTGTTAAGAGCCAGTTGTCATTGTTGGAGTTTTTTAAAGTTACTCACCCATAAATCCTTACAGGTGTCTTCCTTGCCAAGGTAATTCAAGTCATTGATTGATATTACCCTTTAAAACTTCCATGGAGATGTTGAATATTTTTGTGATTACCATCTTGTTGTGAGATGAAATCCATTTCTGACTTAGTAAGGAATGGACTTGAGAATTCTGATAATTCTCTTAGAACTTCAATTCTGAAGGAAGCTAAATAAATCTTGATAGGATAAGAACAAATATATGTGAACTAATCCTTCCTCTTCATCCCTTTTCCTTCCCCAGTACTGTTAATTGGGCCACTGGCTCCTCTTCTCCAGTTCCAAATGCCTCAGGCCTTAACCCATTCCTTCTCCACCTCCTCGCATTTTTCTCGTCTCCATTCCTGCCAGTTTTCATCTTCAGGTTCACCTTTAATTCACCTGCTATTGTCTCTGCACATTCCAACACTGTAGATTCCACCAAATGTGGCTTGTCAAGGGAAATAATTATACACTATTTTCTTCTCATATACTTGTACTGTACTCTATAGTAAATCCACTGGCTACATAGCATGTACCTGTTATTAAGTATGATGTCATGTAGAGACACTTGAATGTGTGTGGCAGATTATTTGTAGGTTCTATACAAATACTATTTTATATAAAGAACTTGAGTGTGTGAAGATGTTGTTATTGGTGGGGGTCCTCGAGCCCATTCCATGAGGATACTGAGGGGTGATTGAATTTTAAGTAATGGTGCTGTTTTCATACTTCTTTAAATGAACTTATGAACTTATTAAAAGACTATTTTTTCAGCCCTTTGTTTATGGATCAAATCTATAATCCTAGCTAATCAGGAGGCTGAGATCTGAGGATCATGCTTCAGTGTTGGCTCAGAAGGGAAGGAATGTACTTGGAACTCTTATTTCCAATTAACCACACACACGCACACACACACACACACACACACACACACACACACACGCACCACAACACAACACAAAGCTAGAAGAGAAGCTCTATCAATTGAGCCACTAGTAGACTTCCATGTGAACAGTGACCTGATTGAGCCTCACAGGTGTCTGCTGGACCAGACATCCATTAAAAGGGCTAAAGGATGCAGATATCTCATACAAGCTGTGTGACATCTCTGATTGGGTCTGGGATGGATATGGCCACAGACTGTCCTATGACCTTGAGAGTCATATAGCTCTCTCCTACAGACAATTAAACCCTGTACAAAGCATCCCAGTAAGTACCTTCCTTTAGGACCCCTCCTGTCTAGCAAGACATTTGATATTCTCTTCTTCAATAAATCATTGCTGTTTTATTCTTCCCTCTGCATCCATGAACTCATTCTTTGAGATCATAGAGACAAAAGATGTGATTCAGTTATTAGGTTTTCAGTATCAACATGATGGCCTGCTTCAAAACAGAACTTTTTTCTGCTTCCTGGGCACCAAAGCTGGTGGATCCTGAATGCTTTTATCTTGAGCCCTTTTTGTGTTGCCACCAAACCTGTGCTAGAGTATCATCAGTGCCCAAGGGACACACCGGGAATGCGTTTGTTCCAATCATACATGGTATACCTAGGTGTTGAGTCTGCAAACATGATGGGTACTCACAGATGTGTGACTTAGTGATGTCAGCCACTCAGCACAAGGTTTCCCTGGACCAGAGTCACATCTCCATGCATTGAGTGGATGATAGGTGAAACCTTTGTTTCTCATACACAGATTATATCCTGATTGTTCCTAGCAAATGAATTCCATAGACCACAGGGGAAACAAGCTGAATCCTTCTTTTAGTCATTTCTTCCCTAACACTGACACATCTGCTCCTTGAAGACACCATGGCCACATACCTCTCAGTAGAGGCTTTCCAAGACCCTACTCCATCATGTCACCCACCCACTTCAGATCTTTTAGCAGCCACTTTCCTCTAAGAAACACTTCCCTCACGTCCAGCCTCCCCTATGAAAGTCTTCACTGTTGGGTTTTTATCCTAATGTAGGGGTCACATGCTTAACTATCAAGGTCATGGTTATTTGATATCTTTGGGGTCTACACACAGGACTGCTCAGGGCCATATTGATCCAATGTCTATGGCTCTGTTCACAAGACTGCTCAGTGCCATGGTGATGGGATGTATAGTGTCTGCATATGGGACTGCTCAGTACTATAGTGAATGATGCAGAATATCCATAGAAGGGCACCATTTTCCCATTGAGATTTTCAGCTTTCATTACTTGTGTATAGCTGGTATTCCACACAGCACTCTAAAATCTATGGGAATTTAGGAGAGAGCCTCTTTATCATGAGTTAGCAGAGAATGGAATAAAATAGAATACTCAGCTGTAGTGGTGGTGGTTCTAGCTGGTATTTCTTGATACTCAGCAGACTAAGATCTGAGGATCTAAGTTCAAGGCCAGTCCAGGCAAGAAAATTCAGTGAGATTCTTATCCCTAATTAACCACCAAAAATCCCGAAGTAGAACTATGACTGAAGTGGTAGAGCACTAATCTTCAGCAAAAAAAAAAAATCCAAATCAATGTTTATGCATTAATTTAAGCCTTAGGACCAACACACACACACACACACACACACACACACACACACACACACACACACACACACAACCATTTGTCCAGCACTGGTGGCTCACACACCTGTAATCCTAGCTATTTAGGACGCTGAGGTCTGAACTTCAGAGTTTCAATCCAGCCTAGGCAGAAAAGTTTGAGACTTATCTCCAATTAACCACCAGAAAACCAGAAGTGGTCCTGTGGCTCAAAGTGCAAAAGCACTAGCCTTGAGGGACAGTGTCTAGGTCCTGAGTTCAAGCCTTTCGACTGACAAGAAAAATAAAATGTAACACCTGGATCAGGTCCTTTGTCTCCTTTGTTTGAGGAATGAGTCTACAGACAAAAAGGAAGAGGTAAGACAGCATAACTTTATTGAAGGAAAAGACCATCAGAACCCTTGCTAGACAGGAGAGGCCCATGGGAGGGAAGGCACTAGTTGGTGTGGGTTATGTAGGTATTAATGAGGTGTCTTTAGGAATGAACTATATGTCTCTCAAGACCATTGGACAGTCTGCAGGTCATATCACTCCCCAGGCCTAGTCAGAAGCTCCACAAAGCCAACCCAAGATCTTTATGCATTCTTTAGTCCTTCTGAGTAAGTTATAATTTTGGTACCTACCTCTGGGGTATAGTCACCTCATCACAGTGTTCATTGTTCCAGGGGCGATGGGCCATGATATGATGTCAAGGAGCCTGCACACAGGACTGCTCAAGGCCAAAGTAAAAGAGAACTTCTATGGGAGAGAGACTTTGCCTCCATTGCACAGACATGCTCTTTTTATGCTCTGATAACTCTGGGCGGTTTTTCCATGTTTTCTCATTTTATTCTCCAATGCTTTAGATGGAAACCAGGACATCATGCATGTAAGGCACGCACTTTCCCATTGCACTTATATTTCTTTCCTTGGATTTGTTTTTAAATGAGCAGTAGATTTCATCTTTGTGTATAGGAAAATAGTTATCAAATATCTCCATTTTAAAGGTTTCAGCTGATGAAGTAGCACAGTATTTTTTATAATCTAAAATAGAGATATTCTGCCTTGGATATGTCCAGAGGCCTCAGACATAAAAAGGCTTGGGATAACTGCTGTGCAATTGGAAAGGCCAGGCTGAAGCCTTTTCCTTTTGCCCCAGCTTGCTGTTGCACCAGTGCTCCTTTCACCAGAAATGCTCATTTTCTCCATTTCTGCTCTTTGACACTTAGCTAGAGGAGTCAGCTCCAGCCCTCTGAGAACTCTCTATGGGGGTGCGGAGTGGGGATTCCAGTATGGGAGAGGGCTTCTCTTCCCCCTCCATCTTTTGTGCTGGTCTTGGGCTTGATCTCAGGGACTGGCTCAGTCAGTTTTTCTGTTTGTTTATTTTTTCTTGTTTGTTTGATTTTTAGTCAAGAGCAGAACTTAGGCAACAGTTTCACTTCCAGATATTTGGGCTCCTAATTAGTGATGAGTCTCATGAACTTCCCTACACAGGCTGGCTTTGAACCTCATTCCTCAGATGTTTGCCTCATGAATAACGTGGATTATAAGCATGAGTCACAATCACCTGGCAGAGAGAGGGGTCTTCTTTCAGACATACCGACTACACAGTGACAAAGATCAAGAGGGGTAGCCTCTTTGTTTCAGCTGACCCCATCTTTTTCCATCACATCCAGCGTCAGTCCTGTACCAGCTATGGAGAAGAGCTTGGTGCTTCTTCAGGCCTGATCTGAATTAATTCATTGATCATACTAATAATAAATAAAATATTTCATGAGTATGTTTGTCTTCTCACCAACAGGAACGGATCTAGAAATCAAGAATCATTTATACCTTAGCTTTCCAACTCCAGAATGTAGAAAATTACTCACGTTGCATATGCCTTTCTTTACTAAGTGAATTAGATCAGAGCAGCCTTCACATGTGCTTCTCACCCAGTGGAGATGATAACAAGGTAGCAAGATGTTGGGCAGTCTTGTATAGAAATTGGGCAAGGACCATAAAAACAAACACATTTTGACTTTGAAAGGCTGGAACAAAATCTACAAAGCAACGGTCCCCATAAACAGGCAGGAGTAGCAATATAAAATAGACTTCAAATTAAAATTAGTTAGAAGAGATAAAGAAGGTCGCTACATACTAATGAAGGGATCTCTCCTTCAGGAGGATAGTACAATTGTAAATAGTTATTCGCCAAACAACGGAACACCCAAATTTATCCGAGAAACACTCCTTTCTCTCAAATCTCATATAGATCTAAAAACATTAATTGTTGGGGACTTTAACACACCACTATCGCCACTAGATAGATCAACTCAGCAAAAACTCAACATAGAAACCGCAGACCTAAACAGCTGCATAGATCAACTAGATTTAACAGACATCTACTGAATATTTCACCTAGCAGCATCAGAATACACGTTTTTCTCAGCAGCACATGGAACATTTTCCAAAATAGACCACATTTTAGGTCACAAAGCAAATTTGTCCAAATTCAGAAACATTGAAGTTATACCTTGCATTCTCTGAGACCACAAGGGAATAAAATTAGAACTCAACACCAAAAGCCACCAAAGAAAGTCCTGTAACATATGGAGGCTGAACAACACACTGTTGAACCACCAGTGGGTCATGGAATTGATTAGAAACAAAATTCAATTGTTCATGATATTCAAAAAAAAATGAGCACACAAACTACCAGCTTCTCTGGGACACAGCAAAGACAGTACTCAGAGGCAAGTTTATAGATCTGAGTTCCTACATCAACAAATTGGAGAGAGCTGAAACCAACAATTTAATGAGACAGCTGAGCTTCCTTGAAAAAGAGCAGCAAGATAAACCCAATCCAGTAGATGGAAAGAAATAAAGAAAGTTAAATCAGAAATAAATGAATTAGAATCCAAAAAAATCATAGAAATAATCAACAAAACAAAGAGTTGGTTCTTTGAAAAATTTAACAAAATTGAGAGACCCTTAGCAAATCTTATCAGAAAAAGAAGAGAACACACCTAAATAAATAAACTCAGAGATGAGAATGGTAACATCACCACCGAAACAACCAAGATTCAGAATATTATAAGGGAATATTTCTCAAAACTTTATGCTTATAAGTTTGAGAACTTGCAAAAAATGGACCTTTTCCTAGCAAATATCGACATGCAGAGACTAAACCAAGATGAGTTAAACCATCTTAACAGGCCCATATCAAGAATTGAAATAGTAATAGCAATCAGAGACCTCCTTTCTGCTGTTTTACAGCGGAATTCTACAAGGCCTTCAAAGCAGAAATCACACGAGTACTCATTCAACACTTCAATGAAATTAAAGAGAAAGTTCACTACCGAATTCATTCTATGAAGCTATAATAACCATCTTCCCAAATCCAGGCAGGGACTCATCAAAGAAAGAACTATAGACCCATATCTTTGATGAACACTGATGCCAAACTTCTCAACAAAATTTTGGCAAATCAGCTTCAACAATTCATCCAAAAACATCATACAGCACAATCAAACAGGATTCATTTCAGGGATGCAGTGCTGGTTCAATATACGCAAATCAATAAACATAATTCATCACATCAACAAGGGTAAGGACAAGAACCACATGATTATCTCAATAGATGCAGAAAAAACATTTGACAAGATCCACCACCCCTTTTGAAGGTTCTGGAAAAATTAGGAATCCTTGGAACATTCCTCAATACAATAAAGGCTGTATAAGACAAACCTACAGCCAGTGTTATACTCAATTGTGAAAAACTAAAGCCATTTACTCTAAACTCAGGAAAGAAACAAGGATGCTCACTCTCTCCTCTACTCTTCAATCTAGTATTAGAATGCTTAGTTACAGCAATAAGACAAGACCCAAACATAAAGTGGATCCAAATAGAGAAAATGAAGTAAAACTCTCCCTCTTTGAAGATGAGGTGATCTTGTATTTTAAGAATTCCATGGACTCTGCTCCCAAATTACTCATGGTGATTAAAAACTTTGGCAAAGTAGCAAGGTATAAAATTAATCTCCCAATATCAATGGCTTTTCTATATGCCAACAAGGGGAAAAGTGTGGCTAAAATCAGGAAAACAACTCCATTCAGAATAGCCCTACAAAAAATAAAATAACTAGGAATTAACTTAACCAAACAAGTGAAGGACCTCTATGATGAAAACTTTAAAAACTTGAAAATGGAAATCGAAACAGAACTTAGAAAGTGACAAAAAACTCCCATGCTCCTGGATTGGAAAGATCAACATCGTCAAAATGGCAATACTTCCCAAGGCTATCTACAAATTCAATGCGATATCTATCAACATTCCAACCTCATTCTTCAAGGAAATAGAAGAGGCAATCTAAAAATTCATATGGAACAATAAAAGACCCAGAATAGCAAAAACGATCCTTAACAGAAAGAACACTGCTGGAGGAATATCAATACCAAATTTCAAACTCTACTATAAAGCCATAGTAATCAAAACAGCTTGGTATTGGCACAAGAACAGACCTCAGGACCAATGGAATAGAATTGAAAACCCAGAAATGAACCTACAGACCTATAGCCATCTAATCTTTGATAAGGGAGCTAAAAAAAATAGAATGAAAGAAAGACAGCCTCTTCAGTAAATGGTGCTGGCAAAAATGGTTAACTAGTTGTAGAAAATTAAGCTAGATTGTTATCTATCTCCCTGCACCAGAATCAACTCCAAATGGATCAAATATCTCAGAGTCAAAGCAGACACTCTGAAAACTTTACAGGATGGAGTAGGAGAAACCGTAGGTCTCCTTGGCACAGGCCAAAATTTTCTTAATAGATACCCAGAAACACAAGAAATCAAAGAAAAGTTGGACAAATAGGATTGCATGAAAGTGCATAGCTTCTGTATGGCAAAGGACATAGTTCGCAAGATTAATAGAAAGCCCACGGATTGGGAGAAGATCTTCACTATCCTTACAACAGACAAGGGTCTTATATCTGAAATATACCTGGAACTCAATAAATTAAATCCCCCAACAACAAATCTTCAAAGAAACAACTCCCCAATAAATAAGTGGGCTAAAGACGTAAAGGGAAAATTCTCTGAATAGGAAAGAAGAATGGCCAATAGACACATGCTCAACCTCTCTAGCCATAAAAGTAATGCAAATCAAAAAAATATTGATATACCACCTCACACCAGTTAGAATGTCTATAATCAAGAAGTCTAATTACAACAGATGCTGGAGGGGATGTGGACAGAAGGGAACCTTACTGCATTGTTGGTGGGAGTGTAAACTTGTTCAACAACTTTGGAAAGCAGTATGGAGGTTGCTCAAAATACTCCACATAGAGCTGCAATCCCACTTTTGGGCATTTACCCAAATGTTCACAATCAACAACACACTAAAGCTCCCAGCACAACTATGTTTACTGCAGCATTATTTACCATTGCTAAGATATGGAACCAACCCAGATGCCCCTTGGTAGATGAATGGATCAAGAAAATGTGGTATATATACACAATAGAATTCTATGCCTCCATCAGAAAGAATGGAATTGCCCCATTTGTTAGGAATTGGAAAGACTTGGAAAAAAATATATTAAGTGAAGTAAGCCAGGCCCAAAGAATCATAGGTCCCATGGTTTCCCTTATTTGCAATAACTAGTATATGTCTGAGTCAACTAGAAAAGGTCAGATAAGTTGATATTAGGGGAATGAACCCCAAGGTACGTATTCAGATGTTTTTTGTTTTTTTTTCCTTTCATGCAATTGTTTCTATCATATTTACAAGATTATTTCTATGTTGCTTTGTATGTCCCTCCACCACAGTATAACCCATACTTTCACTGTTTTTGATGTTAGGATAATTTGTGGAGGAGAAGTGAAAAAACAAATCGTTTAACTAGGGATACAGGTGGACCCATTGCACCACTGGGATGTACAAGTTGTTATGTCGAAAAACGAACTTAACAACTTGGGGGAGGATCGGTTGTGGGGAGGGGAGGAGTATGGGAAGGGATGGGAAGGGGAAAGGAGGAGTCAACAATGCTTGATAAGAAATGTACTCGTTATCTTGCCCATGTAATTGTAACTCCTCTGTATGGAATTCTCATAGTAAAAAAAGTAAAAAATAAAATAAAATAAAATAAAAAGATGTTGGAAAGGGTGGCTCGTCTGAAATCTGAGCTACTCAGGAGGACAAGATCTGAGGTTTGAGGTTTGAAGCCAGCCATAGCCAAAAACTGACACTTTTGTCTCCAGTTAACCAACAAAAAACCTCAAGTGTATTTCAAGTGACAGAGCCCTAGCCTTGAGCACAAAAGTGAAGAGAGAGTATAAGGCCAAAAATTCAAGCCCTAGGGCCATCACACACATATACACGCACACACACACACTCACACACTCACAGAGTGGGAGAAGCTACGTGGACTAAATGAACAATTGGGACTCTGCCAGTGGTTTTTTGTTTTGTTTGTTTGCTTTTGTTGGTCATGGGGCTTGAAGTCTGATGCTAGGCACTGTCCCTCAGGTCTTCAGCTCAAGGCAAATGCTCTACCACTTGAGCCATAGCGCCACTTCTGGTTTTCTGGTGGTTTATTGGAGATAAGAGTCTCACGGACCGGGCACCAGTGGCTCATGCCTGTAAACCCATGGTTTCCCTTATTTGCAATATCTATTATATGTATGAGTCAAGCTGAAAAGGTCAGATAATGTGATGTTAGGAAAATGAACCCTTAGATATGTATTTTAATGTTTTTTCTTTCATGCATGTGTTTCTAACACATTTATAAGATTATTTCTTTGTTGCTTTCTATGTCCCTCCCCCACAATATAACCCCCGCTATCACTATATTTGATGTCAGTATAACTTGTGGAGGAGATGGGGGAAAAAAAGTCGTTTAAGGATTCAGGTGGACCTGTTGCAACAATGAGAAGTGCAAGTTGTCATGTCAAAAACGAGCTTTACAACGTCGTGGGGGGGAAGGATTGAGTGGGGGGAGAGGGGGGAGGCTGGGAAGGGATGTGAAAGGTAAACAAAGGAGGAGGCTGCAATGCTTGGTAAGAAATGTATGCATTATCCTGCCCATGTAATTGTAACCCCTCTGTACTGTATGTTCACAAATAAAATTTAAAAAAATTTAAAAAAAGAGTCTCACGGACCGGGCACCGGTGGCTCATGCTTGTAATCCTAGCTACTCAGGATGCTGAGATCTGTGGAATGCGGTTCAAAGCCAGCCCAGGCAGGAAAGTCCGTGAGACTCTTATCTCCAATAAACCACTAGAAAACCAGAAGTGGTGCTGTGGCTTAAGCGGTAGAGTGCTCACCTTAAGCTGAAGAGCTGAGGGATAGTGCCCAGGCCCAGATTTCAAGTCCCATGATGGAACAACAACAATAAAAAGGAGTCTCATGGACTTTTCTGCCTAGGCTGGTTTTGAACCATGATCCTCAGATTCAGCCTCTTGAGTAGTTAAGATTGCAGCCATGAACGACTGGCACCCAGCTATGCCAGTGTTTTTAATGATCTCCTTCCCTCATGAGTTCTGCTTGAGAATGTGGCTTCTGCCTTTGGACAGTGGCCACCGGTAGCGCTAGCTCTGGTCAAATCCAGGCAGGAATTTCTGAAGCTTCTCTGACCCTGTGTACCCAGGCACCCTCACCACCAGCCCTCGCTGCCAACAGGAATGAGTAATGAACAATCACATGACCAGATGAAGTGCAGAAAATTCCATGCTTAGTGATCTTTTACTCTAAATAGCATTTTTAAAAGAAACGTTTGGTAACACAATGAAGAGACAAAGGTCAAGGGGGGAACCAATACAACAACAATATAAACAAAACAATATGTTAGAAATGATCTGTACAACTTGGGGCTGGGTGATGGGGGTAGAGAAAGCAGGAGAAAATTGAGGGATGGGGTAACAAGTTTGTCAAGAAATGTATTTATTACCTTATGTAACACTAAACTGTCTGTACATCATCTTGACAATAAAAATAAATAAATAAAAATGTATAAATAAAAGGAAAATTTCAGCATAGCAGACTGGGAGTGAAAAGTCACGTTTATGAAAGCAGAGTCAAACAAGAATAGTTTCTTAGGTTAGTGAAGGAAAAGATGATGTCATATTCATTTTTATATTACTCAGCCTCAGAAGACAATGAGCACATATTTAAACATACATTTTATGCGAGGCACTATTGTCTCATGGATACAATTCTAGCTACTCAGGAAGCTGACATCTGAGGACCAACGTTCAAAGTCAGCATAGGCTGACAAGTTTTCAAGACTGTTATCTCCAATTAACTAGCAAAAATAATGATACTAGAGGCATAACTATATGGCATAGCACCAGCCACAAGCCAAAACAAAATAAAACAAAGAACCCCAGTAAGAATGAGAGATCCATTTTTCAAGACCTAATAGTGGGACACACACACACACACACACACACACACACACACACACACACACACACAGGTAAGCAGGATGCTAGCACTGTATGCCAGAGATTAACTTGTAGGTATGCTAGAAACTACTTCTCAGGAGATCTCTCCCAACCCTGAGCAAAGGACAGGCTCTCTGAGAAGATCCTCTCTTCCCCTGGCAAGTCCCACATATGCACAGCCCTCTGTCCTCCAATTAAATCACTTTGTTTTGTGTTTGCTGTTATGTGGTCTTGAACTCAGGACCTTTTACTGTGATGTAGCTTATTCACCTTTTCAGTGCTTACTTGGAAATAAGAGTCTCATAAACTTTCTTCCTAAGACTGGCTTTCAATCTCTTATCTTTAGATCTCAGACTTAGTACCTAGGGTTACAGGTGTGAGAAATGAGTGCATGACCTCTAAACTATTTTTAAGCCTTAAATTTATTTTTTGTGCATTCATGGTCCCCCCTCTTCTTTTCAATGGCAGTCTCTGTGGTTTTCTGACTCATTTCCTTTGGCATTCAGTGATATCAGTAACCAGATCTCTGATGGTGGGACAAATCTCATTGTTTGATAGACATACAAGGAAAAAGTTGGGGCTTGAAATTTTTCCCCAGGTAACAGGAGATTAAAAACTTGGTGAGGATAGGAGTAGAGAGGTGGTCGTTAGGATTCTAAGGTGTATTAGTTAATATTGTTTAAAAAGAAATTAGGATATACTTACATAATTTTTCCAATTTTTAATGCTACTCATTAAAATCATATTCATTATGGTTCGGACCTGGAATGTCTCCAAAAAGGATAGTCATCCATTGTAGCCATTAATGTTCAGAGATGCAGCTTCAGTGAAGTAATTGCATTTGAGTGCTCTGTCCTCATCAGTAAGTAAATCCATTGTTAAGTTCCTAATTTGATAGACTTTTGGAAGCGATGGAATCTTTGAAGGTTAAAAGACCTAGTTGAAAGACCTGGGGTTTTAAAAGTGATATCCTTTCCTGGCCTGTTCCTCTCATTTATCCTCGTGCTCTGTTTGCTTCCTATTTGGTCCATGAGCTGAGTAGCTTTTTCTTAACACACGCTTCCACCACAATGTGGCAGACTCTCTGGAATCTTCCCAGATTCATCAAAGGACAAAGCTGCCCTTGAGTGTGTTTACCACAATGATAAAAATAGGTAAATCTGTCATTTTTGGAGGTTAATTGCTTTTAATTAGAACAGTGATTCTCAGAGTATGGCTCAAACCTACATCATCAGCACTGAGGAATTGTCAGAACTGTCCGGTTTTTTGTCTTTTAATATTTTTTGGTAGTTCTGAGGTTTGAATGAAGGGTTTTACACATTGTAGGTAGTCACTCTAGCAATTTGAGCCATGCCTTTTAAACTTTAGTTATTTTTCCTATAAGGTTCTATGTTTACAACCCCAAGGCAAGCCTCAAACCATTATCGTATCATCTAGCTTTCTGAGTTGTTGGATTTACAGGTGGGTTTGATCCTGAGATAGGATCTTGATAATATTTTTTCTGAGTTGGCCTTGCTTCCTAAGTAGCTGAGATTATTGGCTAATGCAAACCCAAATTGCTGGCTGTCTTTTTCCTTTGCCCCAGATAAGCTAATTAGAGAAGAAGGGTAAGAGTGAGCCTATCCAAATGATTTTGGGGAAATGTAGATTAAATGTAGATTGGATTTGCAGGAACTGTGTTGAGGACTGCTTTAGTAGAAATTTAAAAAAATATTCTAAGGATGATAAAGGCTGATTTTTGAAGAGATATGAGTGATGGAAAAACATGTTTATCACTCTTTAATTTGTTATCTGTCCCTTCACAAACATGTGACATCCAAAGCTGGCAAAACTATATCCATATTGTCAAACATAGCTAACATCCTGTCCACACACAGCCAGCAGGCAGCAGATATCCATTATTAAGTTAACATGCATAATTGAATAATAGTAGAATAATAAACTATTATTTCAGTCTTTATTAGAAAGACAGTCAGCAATGTAGGCCCATATAGTTCAAGCATTTGTGTGTCTTAAATCATTTAAATAAGGATACAGTTGGACTCATTGCAACAATGAGATGTACAACTCGTTATGTCGAAAACGAACTTTACAACTGTGATGGGGGAGGAGGATTAGGTGGCGGGGTATGGAGAGGATGGGAAGGAATGGGAAGGGGAAACAAAGGGGGAGACTACAATGCTTGATAAGAACTGTACTCATTATCTTGCCCATCTAATTGTAACCCCTCTGTATAGTATTTTCACAATAAAAACGTCTACAAAATATCTGGGTTCAAGTTGTAATTAATTAACTTTAATTTTTGTGCCTTTCCTGGGCTTGAATTCAGGGCCTGGACAATGTCCTCATGCATTTTTGCTCAAGATTTGTGCCCTACCGCTTCAGACATGGCTCCACCTCTGGTTTGTTGATGGTTCATTCGAGTTAAGAGTATTACAGACTTTCCTACCCAGACTGTACATATGATTCTCAGATCTTAGTCTCCTGAGTAGCTGGGATTTATGAATATATCATCAGTATCCTGAAAGCTTTTATTATAGAGATCTTAACATGTTCATTTGTATGCAGAATTAGAACAAATCATTATTCTCCTTAAAAGCTTTGATTGCATATTCTAATTATAGCATGTGCATTAATTTTGTTGCTGTCATTAAAAATCCCTACAACTTCGGGGATTTAATTGACTTAAATTTTGTATATCAAAGTGACATATAAGCTTGGTACTGGTGGTTCGCACCTGTAATCATTGCTACTCAGAAGAGTGAAATCTAAGAATCATAGATAAAACTAGCCCTATCAGGACAGCCTATGAGACTTTTATCTGCAATTAAGAGCCGAAAAATGGCAGAAGTGGGGCTGTGGCTCAAGTTGTAGGGCATTAGGCTTTTATCAAAGCAGTTTAGGGACTCAGAATTCAAGCCTCAGGACTAGCAGACATAAAAGGAGACAAGGGAGCTGCACAGAGGCAAAAGGCCTGAGAAACACTGAAGGTTTGTGTTTTTAAGTTTTCATACAAAGTTGTAGAGATTTGATTACTCACAACGGTGGTACTTAAATGAATTAGCAGGCAACAAGTGAGTGTTTGTGGGTCTCCTTAGATGACTCAGTTTATTAGAGTGTCAATGGAAAAGTTCACCTGACAAAATGAAAAGGGCAAAGATGAATTTTGGCTATTACAATACGAGTTATTCAACTCAGCTGAAACAAAAATCGGGAGAGAGTGTGCGGTGTGTGCCAATTCTGTGGTTTAGACAGGGCCTGGGTGCTGTCCCTGAGCTTTTTATTGCACAAGGCTAGTACTCTGCTCCTTGAACCACTGTTCCACTTCAACTTCTCTGTGTTTAATTGGAGATAAGAATATCACAGACTCCTCTGCCTGACCAGTCCATGTTGCACATGTAGTGACAATACCAAATGGAACCTCATTATCAAAAAATAACCATGGTTAAGTTCATACTTATGATAAAATATTTGAACTATAATTTTTAGATATTAACAAATATATTTTTGTATGCTAGGCATTGGTGGCTCATGCCTGTAATTCTAGCTACTAAGGAGGCTGATATCTGAGGATCAAAGCCATTCCAGGCAGGAAAGTCAATGAGACTTTTTTTTAAATTTTTCTTTCATTTATTTTGTGAACATACAGTACAGAGGGGTTACAATTACAGTGGCGGGATAATGCGTACATTTCTAATCAAGCATTGCAGCCTCCTCCTTTGTTTACCCTTCACATCCCTTCCCAGCCTCCCCCCCCCCCCCCCCCCCCCCCCGCCACCCGACCCAATCCTCGCCCTCTCCCCCCCCCCCCCCGCACCAACGTTGTAAAGTTCCTTTGCTACATGACAATTTGTATTTCTCATTGTTGCAACAGGTCCACCTGAATCCTTAAACGACTTGATTTTCCCCAATTCCTCCACAAGTTATATCGACATCAAATATAGTGGAAGCAGGGATTATACTGTGGGGGAGGGACATACAAATCAACAAGGAAATAATCTTAAAAATGCATTAGAAACAAATGCATGGAAGAAAAAAACATTAAAATACATATCTAAGGGTTCATTTTCCTAACGTCACATTATCTGAACTTTTCTGGTTGACTCAGACATATAATAGATATTGCAAATAAGGGAAACCTTGGGACCTATGTTTCTTTGGGCCTGGCTTACTTCACTTAATACAATTTTTTCCAATTCTTTCCATGTCTTAACAAATGGGGCAATATCATTCTTTCTGATGGAGGCATAGAATTCCATTGTGTATATATACCACATTTTCTTGATCCATTCATCTACTGAGGGGCATCTGGGTGGGTGCCATATCTTAGCTATGGTAAATAATGCTGAAATAAACATAGTTGTGCTGGTAGCATTAGTGTGGTCTTGTTTGTAAACATTTGGGTAAATACCCAAAAGTGGGATTGCTGGGTCATAGGGGAGCTCTATGTGGAGTCTTTTGAGGAACATCCATACTGCTTTCCAAAGTAGTTGAACAAATTTACATTCCCACCAACAATGAAGTAAGGTTCCCTTCTGTCCACATCACCTCCAGCAGCTGTTGTTGTTAGAGTTCTTGATTTTTGCCAATCTAACTGGAATGAGGTGGTATCTCAATGTTGTTTGGATTTGCATTTCTTTTATGGCTAGGGAGGTTGAACATTTCTTCATGTGTCTATTGGCCATCCTCCTTTCTTCTTCAGAGAAGTTTCTCTTCAAGTCTTTAGCCCGCTTATTTATTGAGCAGTTGTTTCTTTGAGGATTTGTTGTTGGGAGATTTAATTTTTTGAGTTCCAAGTATATTTTAGATATGAGACCCTTATCTGTTGTATGGCTAGTGAAGATCTTCTCCCAATCCGTGGGCTTTGTAGTGATCTTGCTAGCTATGTCCTTTGCCATGCAGAAGCTCTCCAAGTCATGCAAACCCATTTGTCCAACCATTCTTTGATTTGTTGTGTTTCGGGGTCTCTATTAAGAGAATTTCGGCCTGAGCCAAGGAAACCTAGGGTTTCTCCTATTCCATCCTGTAATGTCTTCAGAGTGTCTGCTTTGACTTCGAGGTCTTTGATCCATTTGGAATTGATTCCGGTGGAGGGTGATAGAAAAGGATCTAGCTTTAGTTTTCTACAAGTAGTTAACCAATTTTGCCAGCACCATTTACTGAAGAGGCTGTCTTTCTTCCATTCTATTGTTTTAGCTCCCTTATCGAAGATTAGATAGCTATAGGTCTCTGGGTTCATTTCTGATTTTTCAATTCTATTCCATTAGTCCTGAAGTCTGTTCTTATGCCAATACCAAGCTGTTTTGATTACTATGGCTTTATAGTAGTTTGAAATTTGGTATTGATATTCCTCCAGCAGTGTTCTTTCCGTTGAGGAGCGTTTTTGCTATTCGGGGTCTTTTATTGTTTCACATGAATTTTTAGATTGCCTCTTCTATTTCCTTGAAGAATGAGTTTGGAATTTTGATAGGTATCGCGTTGAATTTATAGATAGCCTTGAGAAGTATTGCCATTTTCACGATGTTAATCTTCCCAATCCAGGAGCATGGGAGGTTTTGCTATTTTTGAAGTTCTGTTTTGATTTCCTTTTTCAAGATTTTAAAGTTTTCATCATAGAGGTCCTTCACCTCTTTGGTTAAGTTAATTCCTAGGTATTTTATTTTTTGTGGGGCTATTACAAATGGAGTTGCTTTCCTAATTTCAGCCACACTTTTCTCATTGTTGGCATACAGAAAAGCCATTGATTTTGGGGGGTTAATTTTATACCCTTCTACCTTCTGAAAGTTTTGAATCAGCTTGAGTAATTTGGGAGTGGAGTCTATGGGATTCTTTAAATACAAGATCATGTCATCTGCAAAGAGGGAGAGTTTTATTTCTTCTTTCACTATTTGGATCCATTTTATGTGTGTATCTTGTTTCATTGCTGTAGCTAGGCATTCTAATACTAGATCGAAGAGAAGTGGAGAGAGTGGACATCCTTGTCTTGTTCCTGAGTTAAGAGGAAATGGCTTTAGTTTTTCACCATTAAATATAATGCTGGCTGTAAGTTTGTCATATTCAGCCTTTATTGTATTGAGGAATGTTCCATGGATTCCTAATTTTTCCAGAACGTTCATCATAAAGTGGTGATGGATCTTGTCGAATGCTTTTTCTACATGTATTGAGATAACCATGTGGTTCTTATTCTTGCTCCTGTTGATGTGATGAATAATATTAATTGATTTGCGTATATTGAACCAGCTTTGCATCCCTGAAATGAATCCTGTTTGATCGCGCTGTATGATTTTTGGATGAATTGTTGAGGTCGATTGTCCAAAATTTTGTTGAAAAATTTTGCATCAATGTTCATCAAAGTAATGGGTCTATAGTTCTCTTTCTTTGATGAGTCCCTGCCTGGTTTTGGGATGAGGGTTATGATGGCTTCATAGAATGTGTTCAGTAGTAAACTTTCCTATTTCAATTTCATTGAAGAGTTGGAAGAGTATTGGTGTGAGGTGTGTTTGAAGGCCTTGTAAAATTCCACTGTAAAACCATCTGGTCCTGGACTTTTCTTAGCAGGAAGTCTCTTATTGCTGTTTCTATTTCCATGCTTGATATGGACCTGTTAAAATGGTTTAACTCATCTTGGTTTAGTTTTGGCATGTCAGTATTTGCTAGGAAAAGGTCCATTTCCGTTATTCTCAAACTTATTAGCATAAAGTTTTGAGAAGTATTCCCTTATAATGTTTTGAATCTTGGTTGTTTCTGTGGTGATGTTTCCATTCTCATCTCTGAGTTTATTTATTTGGGTGTGTTCTCTTCTTTTTCTGATAAGATTTGCTAAGGGTCTGTCAATTTTGCTAATTGTTTCGAAGAACCAACTCTTTGTTTTGTTGATTCTTTCTATACTTTTTGGATTCTAATTAATTTAATTCTGATATAATTTTAATTATTTCTTTCCGTCTACTGGATTGGGATTTATCTTGCTGCTCTTTTTCAAGGAGGTTTAGATGTGTCATTAAATTATTGGTTTCAGATCTCTCAAATTGTTTATGAAGGAGGTCAGAGCTATACACTTGCCTCTGAGTACTGCCTTTGGTGTATCCCAGAGGAGCTATTAATTTGTGTGTTCATTTTTGTTGAATAGCATAAACATTTGAATTTCCTTTCTAATGTCTTCCATGTTCCACTCGTGATTCAGCAGTGTGTTGTTCAGCCTCATGTGTTACCAGAATTTCTTTGGTGGCTTTTGGTGTTGAGTTCTAATTTTATTCCCTTGTGGTCAGAGAAAATGCATGGTATAACTTCAATGTTTCTGAGTTTGCTTTGTGGCCTAAAATGTGGTCTATTTTAGAAAATGTTCCATGGGCTGCTGAGAAAAACGTGTATTCTGATGGTGCTGGGTGAAATGTGCGGTAGATGTCTATTAAATCTAATTGACCTATGCAACTGTTTAGATCTGCGGTTTCTCTGTTGAGTGTTTGCCGAGTTGATCTAACTAGTGGGGAGAGTGGTGTGTTAAAATCCCCAACCATTAATGTCTTTGGATCTATGTGGGTTTTGTGGGAGAATAGTGTTTCTTTGATACATTTGGGTGCTCCATTGTTTGGTAAATAGATATTTAGAATTGTAATATCCTCCTGAAAAAGGGATCCCTTAATTAGTATGTAGCGACCTTCTTTATCTTTTCTCATGAATTTTAATTTGAAGTCTATTTTATCTGATATTAGGATTGCAACTCCCGCCTATTTATGGGGTCTGTTTTCATGGTAGATTTTGTTCCAGTCTTTAACATTGAAAATGTGTTCGTTTTTACGGGCAAGATGTGACTCCTGAAGGCAGCAGATAGAAGGATCTTGTTTTTTAATCCAACTAGACAGTCTATGTCGCTTACTTGGAGAGTTAAGTCCGTTAACATTAGTAGATAGAACTGAGGGGTATTTGGTATTTCCTGCCATGTTATCCACCTTCTTGGGGGCTGCGAAAACTAGGTTCTTCCTATGGTTCTTGGATTCTCAGTTTGGGTGCAGTTTCTTGGCCTTTATTGTGGTCTTGTTGGTTTTCTATGTGTAGGAAATCTTTAAGAATCTTTTGTAGGGCTGGTTTGGTGGAGATGTATTGTTTCAATTTTTCTTTGTTATGGAAGGTTTTTATTTGGCCTTCAGTTATGAAGGAGAGTTTAGCTCGGTACAGTATTCTTGGTTGATAGTTGTTTGTTTTTAGGGCATGGCATACATTATTCCAGGCTCTTCTTGTTGTGATTGTCTCTGCTGAGAAATCTGAGGTTATTCTAATTGGTTGCCCTTTATAGGTGATTAATCTTTTCTCCTTGACAGCTTTAAGGATCTTTTCCTTGGTCTGAGTTGATCCTGTTTGGATTGTAATGTGATAGTGGGATGTTCTATATTCTTCTTGTCTATTTGGGGTTCTAAAAGTTTCTTGTATCTGAATAGGCCTATCTTTTTGCATGTTTGGGAAGTTCTCTGCTAGCATGCTGTTAAACAAATTTCCTAGACCATTAACTTCTGTTTCTAGGTGCTCCTCTACGGACATTATCCAAAGATTAGGCCTTCTGATGGTGTCTTCCAAGTGTTGGACAGATCTATCATATTTCTTGGACTTGTCTTGGATGGTAGTATGTTCTTTCTCTATAATATCTAGGCTGTCTTCAAACCCTGAGATTCGATCTTCTTCATGGTCTAACCTGCTGTCCAGACTTTCTACTTTGTTTTTTATCTCTTTTCCTTCTAATTGGTCGCTTTGATGGCTTCAAGTTCTTTGTTGAAGCTCTGTTTTAGGTCTTGTATGAATCTCTTTACTTCCTTAATTTGGTGTTCAGTGTTTGTCCTCAAATCACTTAGTTGATTGGATATGGTTTCTTTGGACTCCCATTCCTTCTGTTGGGTTCCATTCAGCATTCCCTTTGTGGTCTCCCTGACTTCCTTCAGCTCTTTGTTAATGGATTCTATGGATGCCTTTAGTGATCTTTGTGTGTTCTCTACCTGGTCTCTCAATTCCTGTATTACTCTTTGTTTAACTTCCTCATGTTTGTGGGATTCCTGCAGTTCTCTTTGAGTGTTCTCAGCCTGCTCACGCCATTCCTCCCTTTCTCTTTGAGTATTCTCAAGTTGTTCACGCAAATCCTGTATCAGTTTTTGAGTAGCTTCCTCACGCTTATGATATTCCTGTATAAACTTCTGGGATGCCTCCTCTCTCTCCCTATCACGCTCATAGAGAGTCCTTTGTAAGTTGTCAAACTTCTCATTTATCATGTTTGCCACCAGTGTTTGTAGAGCTATTTGGGAACTCTCCTCTGGATTGTTCATTATCTGATCTGACCCCTGATTATCGAGATTGGGAATTGAGATACCCGAATTTGCCATTTTTCTTGTGTTTTTCCGGCTTACTCTGCCCATTTGAGATGAAGATAGCACCAGTTTTGTGCTAGAACACTATCTTAAGGCAACCATCAACCAAAGTTTGCATTTGTACAGTCAATAGTCTACAGATTCAATCTAGTTCAACAGATACATCTATTCAACATCAAACAACTATATTTTAAAGGACTTCGAACCGCAGAAAAGAATTTGGAAAACCAGAAATTATTAG